>NW_024582571.1:223129-284423 GCF_018398535.1 Haplochromis burtoni
CACACACACACACACACACACACACACACACACACACACACACACACACACACACACACAGCATTTTCATAGTATTATGTTTTTTGGCCTTTCATGGAGAAACTGCAGCTTTGTAGTTTGTGCTGCTTGTTCATATTTTTGGGGGATGGTCTCGATCGTGTTTCTGAGCATCTCCTGCGCTGGATGAAGCTCTTATCTTTTTAAAGTGCTGCAGTTCTTTCTCCCTTGGTTTTTAGAGCAGTCTCTTCAGCTTTTTATGCGCTCTTCATATGTTCATGTGTCAAGTTTGTAAAAACTCTCAGTGTATCTACAGCCAGTGGGCTCACGGTGTCCTGGCGTTCTCAGCTGACTTCATGTGGATATGAAGCTGAGGATCAAGAACACAGCAGCAGATTAATTATTGACCCCCTGTTGTGGATGAGGTCAGAGGTTCTCTGTGCTGAAGTTTCCATTTTCAGCGCCATGTGATGGTGTTTGTCTCTGCCGTTCAGGACCCTCAACATAGACCCTCAACCTCTGTCTCCTTGTCCTAATGTGTTCATTTTAGCCTAACCACAGCTCTGTAGCTAGCCACCAGGTAGCACACTATTATAAGACAGCAAGCCTGACTTCACCAGCCCTCCAAACAACACTGCTGTTTAGTTTTTTACGCTTTGTTTTCTTCCAAAGTTACTCCACAGAAGTGTGTTTTAGAAATACTATTGTCAGAAGTATCTCTGCAGGTAAACGTCAGTTCACACAGGACCTTGTGAACACCCTGAGATGATGGACAATATGAAAAATATAACACAAGTGAACCATCCGTGTCTGGTTTTGTTGCAGATAATGTGTGGTTATCTCTGGTGTTTGTGGGCGCGCCATGTTTTGAATGAACTAGACTGTCTTGATGCATAATAAAGATGGGTGAAGCCACCATGAAGTCACCTTTGCAACTTTAATAGGAGAGCCAGCGTTCAGCATGTACGCTGATGATACTGTATATGGAAAATAATAACCATTGTGACATCACACATTGACTTTTGGACTCAACATTCAAAGGTCCACCTGCCACTCAAATAGGCCACGCCCCTTATAAGGCAAACTTTAAGCCATAGTAGAATTGAAACAGGTGTGGTATGAAACAGTTATGAAGGGTACAGTTATCGATAAAGGATAAACCACTTTCTTTATCAGGCTGTAAACATGTTTAAGTTTTAACATGGGAGTCTATGGGGACTGACTTACTGTTGGAGCCTCTGCTGGACGTCAGAGGAGGTGCAATTTGTGGTACCAGCTGATCAAACCTGCTCTCTGCTCTTTGTGCCTCTAACAAGTCAACAGAGGAAAGCATTTTAGGTGGTGTAGCATTAACCCCAGTAACAGTGGAGATCAAGCAGAAGCTCCGTCCTCTTGCTCTGCGCTAGTGCTTCTGTCAGGGTCGCCCTTGGCGACCACCCCTCTGCAGACTGAGTCTGACTTCAGACGCAGCAGCAGTGAATGAGTTTGCGTTGTAAAGTGTAAACGAGGCAGACGTGGTGGGTCGTTGGGCTGTGCAGTGCGGTACTCTCTCTCTCTCTGACGTCCTCGCTGCAGCTGATTTGGAAACTATCAGCGCTCGGCTTGTAAATTTCCCCAGTGTGAAAAGCAATGCATACAGAATGAATCCGCCTCTATTTATCTATCTGACTATCCTCACACGCCTGTACAAGCTCGCCGCGCGGCAGCCTAACGCCGGCCTACTGCGGGGAGGTAAAGAAATAAATAAAGCCTGTGCGCAGCTTCAGTTTTTCCGCTCGGCTCCCCAGACGTTTCTACACCTATCCGTTAGATTACAGATGACAAATAGACCCAGATCCTCCTCTGCCGACTGCGTCGGCCCAGCTGTGACAGCATTTCGTCCTCCTGAGGTTTCACCGGCGGCTGTTAGTGTTTGTTAAAGAGCGGGGCGGGTGAGGAGGGAGGAAGTTTGCAGCAGAGACACCAAAACCAGCCGCCGATAAATCATTTTGTTCCTCGATTAACCTCGAGGACCTCACTCTGCAGCTACTGCATGTTATTACAAGTGTTTTCCAGCTGAGTGCGTCTTCACTGATTTATGCAATATTTCATTTACAGTTTCTGAGTCGGCGCTCTGCAGCATCTCAGTTTGTGTGCAGGGACAAATCTCAGCGGAGAAAAAAGAATCACTTATTTAAACTGATTTCTTTTCTGTTTGAAAAATGTCTGTGAGTCCTTTTCATCGACCGAATATTTGTGTTTGTGAGACACTCATCTATCACCTCGTGTAGGTTTCTCTGACTCTGAGTCTGAGGTGAAGCTTCAGGTGTGGTCCATCAGCACATGTCAGTCACATCGAGTAGAAACATGACAGTTCAGCCTGCAGGTGGGGGGCAGGCTGACGTAACATGGACTCATGTACTGTATTCAAGATCAAATCTGCTCCTTTATTTGCTTGTCTCTTTCATTTCCTGGGCTGTGTGTGTGGCCCTGGGCCTGAGCCCAGAACACCCATTGGATAGTCAGATTCAGGAGGAGGAGGTGCTCTGATCGTGAGAAGAGTCTCTCTCACCAGCCTGATCAGGCTACCTGTAGGGAAAGAGGAGGCAAGAAGGGCCTGCTGCTAACCGGTTAGCAGCACCTAAAATGTTCATGAATAGTAAAAACGAACCAAGCTTCATCCTCTGATGCAGGTCTATGTTTTTAAGGTGGTTTTCAGAAAAATGTTTAATTTCTAACTGAGGTTTTGATTTTTGATTATTTATTTATTTTTGGTCCATTTTAAATCAGTCGCCCGTCTGCCAGCATTCCTGCACTTTCACAGATGTGTCTGTGTTTGCTTCCTGTGTCTGAGTCACTCTGAGATTGAGCGGGTGATGATGACTTCAGTTTGTTGCAGAAAATCCCAGTTAACCTCGTTAACCAACCTCACAGCTGGTTTAATCTGCAGTTATTGGAACATAAGTTCTGACCTGGTTCTGTGAGAGGTTCATGTCGATATCTCGTGCGCTTCTGAAGCTCCTCAGAATCAAAACTGCTGTAAAAACGATTACAAGGCATCAACTTGTATTTTCAGCTATCAAGTGATAGCTGAAAATATTCACAATATGAAGATTAAATTCAGCGTGGCTTCATCAGATATGACAGTTACTGTCATCACTTCAAGATGCTTAGGTGTGCTTGTGTAAAGTCCTGAAAAATAATCTGACCTTTAAACTTTGCAAAGTTGTTTGAAATGACATGAAATCATAGTTCTACTCACGTTTCTTTCTCCTTTTTCTTTGCAGAATCAGACGTTGTGCAAAGGCCTCAATGAACTTCAGAACGGACAGGTAGGTCACATGATGGTGTCTCTAGAGGTGTGCATTCACCTGAACAAGCTCCTCCCACCTCCTCTCTCACTGCTCCTGCTGTAAGTCTGCTTCTTCACCCTGCGGCTCATCTTTGTCCTCTGAGGAGAAACCAGTGAAAATAAAATGCTTCGGCCACATTTCATTGCCAGAGCTGCCGCAGGTGGAGCTGACTTCATGGATGATGTGGATGTGTCGGCGGTGGTTGGTTTGAAGTTGTGGTGCAGTGTAATTGGGCGGTGTGATCTGTGACGTGAGTCCGAGGGTCTCCGGGATGATGTCCTAACTTTCTCTGAAGTTTGTTGATTTTTCCTGCCATTGATAAAAGGCGACAGGAGCTGAAACACGGCCGTAACTGTTTCCTTTGTTGCGCTCGCCGGTGACGGTGATGCTGAGCGTTTGTGACGGCAGCGAGATGGCTGAGGAATGTGAACAGGCTGAGAGGATGCTTCCAGAGAGCAGAGACAAAAGGAGGAGAGAATAAGAGCTGGAGATTCATTACACGTCAGTTTAATTTCAGAGCTGCGATTCATTACGCGCTGGAAGTCGATTTGGCCGCTCGTTGCGGCGGTTTCTGCAGGCCCTCCCATTTATTTGGTCTCTCAGAGGCGAGCAGGCGGACGAAAGAGAACAAACCTAATTAAGGCCAACCCTGTGATGGGTGGATAATTGTTGTGAGGCATCAGTGTGTGTAATTGAGGCTGAATTTGTTTTACAGGTTGTAAATGTGCGTTTTCCCCCTTTGGATGGTTACTGCAGGACTCGTACACATTTGAACGGTGTCCAATCACCGCCACAGGTGACCGTGGAAGGTCATTAAAGCAGTTTCTTGAAAACCTTCACTCAAGGGGCGCCCACAAAAAATAATCTGTGCTTTCTGCAGAAACACAAACACAGAGTTTACTCCAGCTATTTTTTTCTGTGGTTAAAGACTCTGATTGGCTCCCTCGGTCCTCCCCCAGCCAAATAAATGAAGAGTGCAGCGTGGAACACCTTCCCTTGTTACCTCCCCGAGGTATAATTAGACACAGCCAGAGAGGGAGATCAATTCTGAACATCATAATACGACTCAGAGTGAAGCTGTTAAATGATCCTCAGGAGACCTGCTGGAGCTGCTGCAGTGTTTAACAGCCAGCCAGCATCAAGGGAGGCCACGCTCGCTTAATTCCCTCCAAACAGAGACGAGGACGTGTGCCTCCGACCTCCAGTCACCTGTTTCATCTGCACACTCAACCACAGACTGTATACAAAAGATGGTCATAGACAGCGTGACATCACCCACTTATGTGGACTCCATTTTGAAGCTTCAGTGTTAACGTACAGGCTGCCATTTTATTATTTTTTTGGACAAGTGGGTGGAGTTATCAGCTTACGCTTGCTAACAGAAACTCCCAGTGCTCAGTAACCTGCAGTTCCTCAAACGGCCACTAGAAGCTCCAGCAGTGAGTCAGAATGTTTTTGTAACTCAATATTTTAAGTTGTAACCTTAAAGTTTGCATCATTATTATATTATTATTATCTTTGTCACCTGGGCCATCATTTTATACAGTTTATAATGCCATCTTTGAATACTAGAAAATAAAACCCTAGTTTCACATACGTGTATAACCAGCACATATCGCCCCCTGCTGGTGTATCCCTGTGCTGCACAGTACAGCATGATTTGCTTTCACAGTGCTGTGAGCTGTGAGCAGACAGGGGACGTTTTCTGTTTTTCAACCTTACAAGTTGTCATTTCATTGTAATTAATCGCGTTTATCATGATGTCGTCTTATTTTTAGATATTTCAACAATCTAAATATTTTTCGATGTTTCTGCAGCAAATCTACCAAATGTTCAAACTAGGTGTTTGTTCAGATTAAGTCTGGGGTAAGAGGGGATGAAAACCAGCCTGACTGTGAGGAGCTTGCTGAAAGGAAGCACCGGATCATTGATATACTCTGGTGTTAAACACAGAATTCACTCAAACGTGTCTCCAGTTTTAAAATATTGTTTTTTTGTCGTTGTTTTTTTTTAAACTTTTTGCATTTAATGATTAAAAACCGTGTTAACATTGAAAGTGTTTAGAATAGATAAAAGCTCGTTTCTTGATAAAATATAATGCCCACACTCGGCACATCACTCGGTAAAATTGCTTGGGCGCCGAAGGGTGAAGTGAGCCTTCTCCAGAAAGCTCTGATTGTTCCTTATTGGAGGCTTTTTATCGGACTTGGCAAAGCAGGCAGCCCCCTCTTCTTCTTCTTCTTCTTCTTCCTTTTTTCTTGCCCCTCCGACTGTGACGGTGTTCAGGACTGTGTATTTGCTTTGGGTTGGCGGGTAAATGTTGACACGGTGGCTCTGAATGAAAGCTTTTCCTCGCTGCTGAGAGAACAGAGGACTTTTGGAAGGTAGTTTGAGGCCTCCCATCATCATTTTCTCCCCACACCTGTCCCACTCACGCCGCTGCCATCAGCTGAACTGGTTCTGACCTGCTCTTCCTGTCACTGCAGCCTCTCTGCAGACTCCATCACGTCTCACAGATCTGCCTAAACTACTTCCCTCTCCGACTCAATCATTCGCTCCATCCAGCCCATTATGGCGCCTTTAACAAGCGGCCGAGCCACTGAAGCCCCCCCCCCCCCTTTTTCCTGCTCATCCACAATCACTTCAAATTAGATTGGCGAGTCAATAGAAGAGTCAATATTTAATTTGCTCATAGCAGGTGGTGATTCAGGCGGAGACATGGAGGATCCACCTTGAGGACGCCATCCTTCACATGAAGTGCGACGAACTGATAAAATGTTCTGAAAGGGGGGGAAAAAAGGAAGTCATGTTTTTGCCTGGAGATGATACCTTACAAAGGCTTCAGGGGAGTCGACTGTAATTGCCTAATATTGACTGTCAAGTAGGGCTGCCAGGATTAGTCGACTAGTCACGATTACGTCGACTATCAAAATCGTCGCTGACTTATTTAGTAGTTGATGCGTCATTTGAAGCTTTGTATGATCCTAAAAGAAGCAGGAATAAGTAGTAGGATTTAAGAGTTTAATAACGGACTGAAACAGAAGATGGCAGCACTGCATGTACAAGGATGCCAACTGCCGTTAAACCCTGAAGAAGAAGAAGAAGAAGCAACTCCGGTATCGTAGCCGTGTCCAAATTCAGGAACCGCATCCTCCTGTGCCTGCATTTGTAGGCCAATTACGTTACGATGAAGATTGTCCAAATTCGAAGACTCCGACAAATGCGCCCTTCATTTCCCCAGATTTGAAGGATGGGTTGGGTGTATACTTCGTGGCCCAACCTATCCCAGAATTCATAGCGCGGCACAGCTCAGTTTCCAACAATGGCGGCAGCTAGTTAGTTTTAATATTACTCTTATTCAATGTTCCCTCTAAGCTGCGCGCGTGCGCAATTGCGCACTGCTGAGACGGTCTCTGTGCACAGAAAAAAAATCAAACCTGAATTGAAATTAAAATAAATTTTTTGCAGTGTTAGTCAGTAAGTGACTGGCTGCTCCCGTATGGGATTAGAAAGATGCCACCTTATCCCATAGTCCAGCCAATAATGCCATTCACATTCGTATATACGCAGCTAATCAACGTCGCTGACAGGCTATGACAGCGTCCCTATGTGCCACCGGTGTTTTAGCTAGCAAAGCGGCGTGGCTGATGTGGAGAGAAGCCACGTTAATGACAACGTGGACAACCTTTGGAGATGTGAGCAGGACAGACGGAACAATTGGCGGAAAAAGTGTGGACTTTATACCAGTTTTTAAATTGTGTTGATAGACCACGAAAACCAGAGTTATGATAAAAATATTTGCAATGTTTGGTTTTCTTCCTGAATACTATCCTTGTTTATAAAACGGTAAAAACGGCATTTTATAAGGAAAACGCTGGAAAGCTCTCTCCGCCTGTGAGGAAAGATGAAACCAAAAAAAACCCCACCCTTTCCTATTGGTGGAAAAATGTACCATGTCAACCAATCAAAAAATGATATGGCAACATGGCATTTAGTTGTTTAGGGAGGGGGGAAGTTTTAGGAGTGATGGCGGTGTTTTGAGATGTGAGAGATTTGCAACGTTTAGCGCAAATGTGTAGTTAGTGTGTAGTGTAGTCAATAGTTTTGTTGTGTGTGTCAGAACAATGAGGCGACTACTGAATGTTACAGGTGTTACAGCAGTGATACATCTCCTGTTGTCAGGCCTGCAGGTATCAGGCTGTTGTTCTCCTTTATCTCATAGTGGACAGAAATTACTTTTTGGAGTGGCACAAATAATTTGTGTGGCATCAAATTTGATGCAGAACAGCTGATTGTTCTGTAAATAGTTTGAAATGTTTATTTAAAAAAATGCCTTAGCTGCATTTTTAGGTAAACAGCTGCAAAAAACGTTGTTTGCATAACTAAGTTACTTTTTTGAAGAAGTAACTATATAATTATTGCCCAACATTGGTCATTATTTACTGTATTTCGCAGACAGAGAGTTACAGGACTCTCTCCCAGACCACAGACTCATAATACAAGTCAGAGCTTTATAAAAATTAAAAAAAAAGAAAGTTGTGTTTTCAAAATTGGAGTTCAAGTTATTTTTGCTTCCAATAGTGTTAACATACTACGCAGGTCATGAACAAGATTTCTTTTACATTTTCATTGGTAAGTGGGCTAAAGCAGTTAATTAAAAGTAGTCTAACATAAATGCTGTAATTTGATTATTTTAATAAACATGTAACTTGGATGGATTCGATGCTGGCGTGACCACAGTGCACACGTCTGATGTTGCTCACAGTGCTTCAAGGGACCGCTCAGGGAGTTTGTGTGTTCGCTCAGACACATGAAAAATTAGAGGGAACATTGCTCTTATTACTTTTTCTGGGTCACAAAATAAAGGTTTAACATATTTTCAGGCGAGAATGTAGCTGTGTAAACTTCAAATATCTGCTCAGTTTATCAGGACACCACATATTTTTAAAAGCGCGCTGACGTTTTCAGAGACGTCTGTTACCCACTAGCTCGATAGCTAGCCGGGGGCTAGGCTAACTAGAGCCGCTGAGAACACCGTGAGAGCACCGGACTCCCGGCAAATCGTTTTCAAACCCACCGCCGTCTTTCGCTACTCAGGTTAAACATGATATATAAGTCACTTAGATAACTTAAAAATTTTATTGTTTGGCCTTGTTTAGTATTTTATTTGTTCCTGAGTAAATCGGTTTGGCTGAGATTAAAGTTCTAGTTTTTACACAGCTGAATAAACGTCAAGCAGACAGCTGATTATCAGAAGTGTGAGATGCTCGAGAATATACTCCGGTGTCCTGTTATATTTTAGATAGCAAGGAGTTTATTAAACTTCACCGAAACAATCTGCAAATTTCATAAAAATTTAATAAACTATCATCTTATCTTTATTTTTAGTTAGCACATACCTTAAACACTTAAAGCTGTAAGCTAATGATAGTTATATAAGAGCAGATGCTGCTGGTGCAATAAGCTGTACGTTTTACGTCCAGTGGATGATGATCTGATTAGTCGACTAATCACAAAAATAATTGGTGCAAGTGGACTATCAAAATAATCGTTTGTGGCAGCCCTACTGTCGACCTTTTTTGGAGCCTCAGTGAGGTTAGCTTCCATCGACTGTAGGGGTGATTTGCTTTTGGACTTAGTTTTACGGACAGTCGCCTCGCCTCGCCTCGCCTCGCCGTGGCGACCCTCCTTCCTCGGGTACTACAGAACTCGCACAAAGTGGTTGGCCAGTGGTCAGCCAACAAGCTTCATTCAAACTGCTCAAGTGATGTCATATTTGCCTTTTACAAGCGGTAACCTGTAAAACAGCTTTAAGGCTTTATGACCTCCACAAGGAATTCTGACTTATATTTATAACTGATTCTTACATGTGTGGTGTGTGTTATCATCATATAGTAGGTAGAGTAAAATGAAGAGTAAGTAGAGAGTTAAAATAATGTGTCACATTTGACCTCTGACCTCTCCCTCAAGGTCAATAGATTTATCTGAAGGTGAAGGTTATAACAAAGCTACATAAAACTGTTTAAAAGTGTTTTTTATGTTCGTACTGACAACACATGGGCATATAGAGAATCGCATATAATAATAGGTTATAGTCACATTTGACCTTTGACCTCACTTTTACATTTCACGTCTGCCTTTCTTTTAAGTCAACACCAAAATGTGTTACATCTTTAAAGCCAGTGTTGTCCAGAGAAAGGGAAATAAACTGTAGTGTAATATTATATAATAATATCCGGTTATTTACAAATCAATATCTCTTATGCAGGACTTACTCCTACATGTCTGTGTAATCAAAGTAAACATCTGTCATGTACTCTTAACTAGTTTTTCCTGTACTACTAAAACTTCTTAGAGTACATTTAAAAGAACAGCTGCTTTGCTGTAGCTTAGCGCTCTCTTCTTGGTTTCGACTGGTTTAAACTGAACTCTGTTTGGTCTTGTAGTGACCTTTGACCTTTCTTTATTTTGGCTGTTTGTCTGACCTTTTCTTATGTCTTCTGCAGATGATAGTATTTTAGTATGTTTATCTTCTCCTGCTTGGAAGTTACTAAATCACTTGGTTTGTCTGACTCAATAGTTTGTACATCTTTTCAAAATAAAAGCTTTTCACCATTGTCTGTAGACAGAAACATTTTATTTTAAAAACCAGCAGGATTTTCATTAGAAGTACACCAGCTTATATATGTAATGGCATTTGTTCTCTGACAGTTGATGTTCTACCACAGCTAAATAACAGGCAGTAACAAGTCCGTGGTTGTCTGTGGTTTGGAGGAATAGTTAGTTTATTTCTCTCTGAATCAGAAAACATCTCTAACTAATAACTTGTGCCTCTACAATGATGAACGCTCTCATGTGTGGGTGTTTGAAAGGCAGTCAACAGAGGCTCAACATCTGGTCAAAGGCTGAGAGCCTCACATACCACTGAAACGCATACTTTTGGCCCTGAAGCTAAGTTGCTTAAAGGTGATTTTGTGAACAAAGATAAACCACCAGAGAAACACCTGTCAGGTGCACAGGAAGGAGGAGGTGCCTCTTCACGGCTGAGTGGGTAACGAGGTCTTCCTCTTTTCGTCCAGCCTTCATCTCTGCTCCTCTGTCACTGAGTTTAATTACACACCGTACGCCGAGGCTGCCCCCAGCGTTTGGTTTACCGCTGTCGCTACATTTACATCAACCCCGCACTCCGAGCAACTGTCCTCATATCTGTCCTGAGCACGTGCTGGCACAGAGCGCGCTCAGTCGGGCGTCACTGGCTCCAGGTCTTAGCTGTAAGATGTGGTTAAATGAACAAAGACCGAGGTGAGCTGCATAAATGCATCAAGTCGCTGTTTTCAAAGTTTTTTCTTTTTTAATGAACTAAGTGGAGAATTACTCTTTGTGTCGGGCTCAAAACATCCAACTGGAATCCATAACAACCGATGAGTCTGGACTAGTTTCAGTCCGAGTTAGGGTCTGGTTTTAGTCTATTTTTGGCTGGTTTTGGACTGGTTTAATTGGTGTTAGTCGCTGGTTTAAATCCCATCTATAAAGGAACAGACTCATAGTCAGATGTTTCTGTAAGGATGGGGTGTTTTGGGCGTAAACCTGATGCAGGTTCTGGATGTCCTGAGTTGTGTCCTGGTGCTCGATGGAGCAGATGAACCAGAGTAAAACAGAATGTGGAAAGAAAGCTGAGAGCAAACATAGATCCAGTTGTTAGTGTGCACTTCACATCACAGCAGGGACTGATGCAGTGCACTCCCGTCACCCCCCTCATAAGCATCACCCAGGCCCCTCCCATGCATGGCGGACTGTGTTAGGATGTTTCCTCTCTGTTTCTGCAGGGCGGTGGGGGACAAAGAGAGAAGCCCGTCCTTCCCTTTGTCCCCTCGGAGCCCCCTTGGCGACTGCAGGAAGTTCTCAGATGTCTGCAGAGATGCACTGAGAGTCTGTTAACAGCAGATGTTCAGATATTACAGCACTCCGTTTACACAGGGCACTTCATCCAGACCTTTGAGTGAATGCACAGGAAGAAGTGTGTGCATTTCATGGCTAGAGTGTTAACATCTTTTCTCCTCTCTGATGACCCACATTTCTGGAAAAATCACAAAGCTGCAGGTTTGTGGCAGCTCTGGCCATAAAACTTTATCAAGACATTTAAGTAAAAACTTTTATTGTGTTTTTGTACTAATCCCTATCACAAGTTTCCACTCTGTCAGATCTTTTTTTTCATAATGATCTTAATTGTGATTTCAGTCTTTTTTGCACTTTTTTTTATGATTTCCTGTAATGTTTACGGTATAACTCCAGTTTTTTTGATGTGATGTGTTCAAAAATGTTTTTAGGGTTGGTTTTGATGGATTGGGTTGTGGAGTGGTTTCGCTCTGGTTTAGGGCTCTGTTAGTGGCTTCTTTTTATTGCAGGTTGTTAGTGTGTTTCAGGGGCAGGGTTTGTGCTGGTTAGGGCCTTGTTTAAAACTTTGATTTGTACAGATTTGAGTTTGGTACTGAATTTGAGCTGATTTGTTCAAGTCCTGGACTGGTTTTAGTCTAGTTTTAAGCACTGGTTTGCAGCATCATAGACGTTTTTCTCTGTCCTCTGGTGATGTGATCTAAACTGATGCTGAGGTCTGGAAGCTTATGCTTCTCTTAAAGAGGGCTCCTTGTATTTGGACTTGTTGTCATGTTCCAGTGTTTTCTTATCAGACTACACTGTAGTGCTAAAAACCCCTTTTTGGAAAATGTAAAAATCCAAAAAGTGGTTATGTTAGATCTGTATAATGGTCATGATGGTTAGATCTTTTTCTGTGGAAAATAAAAATTTCCATGTTCCCAAAAAGGAGCCAGAGTCCTTCAGACGGCAAAGTTAAAAAAAAAGAGTTTCACAGTTTGTGGCCATTTTTTTAAAACCCTTTTTCCATCTCATCAGGAACAAAAACGAGTGACTTCATAGTTTTAGAATAAACTTTGGGTTTTTTTTATGTGTGTGTCCCTGGTGGCTGTGAGCAGTGCTGCTCCTCCAGAGTCTTTTGGTTTGTCGAGCTGAGGCTTCGTCTCAGCTTTTTGTGAAGTGTGTCTCTGTGTGCTTGCTGCTCTTTGTGGCTGCATCTGTCTGCCTCTATTGTTTGCAGGAGTCCATCTGCTGGCCTCCAGTTTGCCCCTCCTCCCTCGCCTCAGACAACCAACACCCTCTAGCCTCACCCCTCCTCCTCCTCTTTGCTGGGAAAGCCAGCTGTCCTCCCCTTACTCTCCCCCATTGCTCCATCACCGATGAGCTGAAGAGGCTGCTCAGAAAACTTGGCCTGAGCGCATTCTTACGTTTACGATAATTTCATTTAAAAAGCTTCAGCTGAAATGAATGAATGTGATTAGTCTGGTTCACACAGTCTCAGCACGTAGATGGCATTTATAGTCAGGAAAGGAAAACCAACACATGCAAAATCATATTAAACAAAGGAATATTTCAGCACTTTTCTAAAAGTTATTTTAACACTTCTGCTGGAAGATGCAGAGGTAGATGTGGATATGCTTTGACTTTCATTCAGAAGAGAAGACGGGCCGGGCTGTAAAAAAGTTTGTACACAAATAAAATATCTTCATATTTAATCATGTTTTCCGAGTTTAAGAAACTCTGTTTTCACTGATGATGAATTTCTGAGGTTTTCAGCACCTGCTTACAGTCTTGGTGTTGATGTCTGTAAAAATATCCCTAAACTTAACTCTGTTCACAACTCTTGTGATTTTTCATGTATGTCAGTCATGTCCTGCTAATGTCAACTTATGCTATTCCGACATGAGTATTAACTATTTGTGAAGCAGTGTCCTGCTGAATGCATCTTTCTCTAGCAGACATGCCTGTTATTAAACTTTGATAACTTACATTTGGATGCTGGTCTGATTATGAGCTCGTCAGCGGTTTGTCAAGCACTTTTAATTGATGAGACAAGTAATAAACAAACACATGTTGATTGATTAGCGAATCATCGCCAGCTTTAGCGAAACCAGATTTGGCCTTTCGCACTAATCTGTGACATTTTAAGATCAGTTGATATATAGATGACCTGAGAAGTGACCGGTAAACTGATCGATAATGAAAACAGTTGTGAATGCTGTCCTGTTGCTGAAGCATTGGTTTATTCACGGCGATGTTCAGAGCTGTTTCACTGATAGATGAAAACATTAGTCGACTATAAATGCCTTCAGCTTAACATTGTGAAGTGTGCAGATCAATAATTCAAAATGACAACTGTGAGTATTGATCAGAGGGAGCTGTGTGGACAGGGAGCTGCAGAAAGTGAAAGAATCAATGAAAGCGCTGAAAAACAAAAATCCAGTGTTGAATTTGCAGCTTTTGGTGTTTCTGGAAGCCTCACAGCCTGACAGCTGCTGTTTTGTTGCAGTTTTCAAACTGTCCGCTGGTTTTATGGGATGGCATTCATCATTATTCACTTTACTCTCTCTAAACACTAAAAATATGAAGTAACAACAGATAATGTAATCAAACAAAGGTAGAACATCTACTTTTTCTTTTCTTTTTGTCATTCAAACAATATTGGACAGTCACTTCTCTGCTTTGCATGGATCACCTGACCTGCCTATGAGAACAATTTGACATTTTTTTTGTAAGCAAATGGAATTTTTTTTAAACACTAAAACAATCATCAAAAAAGGACCACAAGGATGTGACAAAGGTGAACACTTTTCAGGCTCTGAGTAAAATTAAGCAGTGCAAGGATATCTGAGAGAATGCATCACATTTCTAAACGTGATTGCTATCCAAATGTACGTCCAATAAATATCTGGCACACATTTATAAACACAATCTAGAAAGGCACCAGACACCAAAGAGCTCCGCCAAAGCCAGTCGTCCATTCTTCTCTATGTGATCCGCAGCCAAGCCAATGATAAAAAAGCTTTTTTCCAAGCAGTTTGGATCCACAACAAAATATAATGGTTTCTTCCCTTTCACAGGCTCAAAATCTCCAACTTTTATCTCATTCGTTTTTATGTAATCGTACAAACCAACAACAACTGAAAATAAAAGCAGCTCATCAGCATAAAGAGAAGTGCAACTTGTGAACTGAAAGCTTCAGTGAACATATTTTTATTTTTCCTCGTATAGGTGCATTTATATCTTTTAAAAAAATCAGCTGTTGGAATTCACTGCAAACAGCAGCGGTATTACATCTAAGAAACAAAATGTAAATCTCATCAGTGCCAGTAACAAACCTGGATAGGAAGGACATCCGGCATAAAGTCTGTGCCAAAACAAACATGAGGATCCATCAGCCAAAGTGTCTGAAGTATAACATAATAGAGAATTTGTGGTTTTAGAACAGGCTGAATAGTAAGGTTTAAAAACATGGTTCATTCAGAAAACCTTTGACAAATTAAATCAACCTTTTAATAAAAAGTCAGAAAACTTTTTATTAACAGTTTTAAGCATTTCAAATAAATAAACCTAAACCAAACATTTTATCAGTTTTCCATTTAAGAAAAAAAAAGATCAAAGTGCCCTTAAAGCTGTCTGTAATGGTAATGTGATGGAGCAGACCTCAGAAAGAATAAATTCTGTTTTGATCAAACTAACTGAAACCTTATTAGCAATCACTCTAGTATCTTAATTCTGTGTTTAGCCTGAAATAATGGGTGGATACTGATGTTTTTGGTGCTCCAGGTTGTACATTATGGATGCTTTTTGGATAGTTTATAAACTCGTTTTGTCTCAGTAGTTAAAGTCAGTTCTGCAAGTCACAACAACAATACTGTACAATACAATACTATGAAATACTGAGAATTTGAAGTGTACGAGCTCACAAAGCTTAAAGAAGCTCCAGAGTAGCGGATTCGTCTTCAGTTGTCATATTTTCCTCCAGGTGACTTCCAGAGTTTGACTTTTAATTTCTCCAACTCTCGGTCTGTTCTGTGCCATCACAGCAGGAGAGATAAAACCAACAGAAGCTCCTCATTTTGCTCAACAGATGTCCTTAATCCCGTCTAATCCAACATGTTAAACGGTTGTTTTCTCTGCAGCGAGCGCGGGGCGCCGACCCTGGCACTAAAGCTTCCCACAGGCCAGTTGGACTCCCTCAGACTCCCTCTGGTCCTGGTCTAGTGCTCTCATCTCCTCACCACAGTGCCAAGCACAGGCTGAATTAATAAAGTATCTGTTTCTGAGGCCGTATGTGAGCGGGGACAGCTCATAGCAGGAAGAATAACACAACTTTTTAAGTTTCCATCAGGAAAGAACCCTAGGTTAATTTTTTTTTTTTACCTTTTACAAAAACTATATAAAAGATTTGTGATCCGATCAGATATTTTTTTTCTGGTCAGTCCCATTATCAGTTTTTCTGATGACTGTGGCAGTGTGAAATAAAGAATAATCAGTGCTCAGGAGTGACCACTTCAGCATTTATGACTTTGAATAAAGTCTGTTTTCTCTGACAACAGCAGAGCTCCGCACTTCATAAATCAGTTCTTTAAATAAATCATCTGCCCCTTCAAATTTCAAATCAGTGGCTTTAAAGAACTTTCACTGCCTTTAATTTAGCAGCTCTTACCCTGAAATGACCTGATTCGTTCCTTCAGATTAATAATTTGTGGCATCAAATGACTAAATCGTGGTCTGAAATGACTTCATTTTCACCCTCTTTCCTTCTCTCTCTTCTGCATCAGCTGAGAGCCAAAACACTGAAACTGACTTTCTATGAACTGGGTCAGAACATCAGCACTCTGAAGGGAAACTTGGATATCCATTAAAATATTTTGGGGGATATCACACATGCAATGGGCCAAACATAAATCAAAATAACATTGATGATCTCCATGCTGAGGATTTTAGAGGAACAAAGATCATGATTAGAAAGAATAATTTGTAATTTGGCCTCACAAACACCTGAAACCTGAAACATTTAAAAGTATAAACAAGAATGTACGTTGGTGGGATTTTAATAATATAAGCAGCTGTCGATGGATGATTAGTAAAATCAGGCATTCAGATGATAATTCAGAGACTTAACCTCCTAAAATCAAGCTGTGTAACATCCACATGTGTGACTCGTGTTATATAACCAGAGAACAAACAGGAAGTGATGTAAATGCTTTTCAATGGAAATTGATGCAGAAAAGTGGAAAATCATCCTAAAAACCTCCCTCTGTTGTAGTAAATGTGAATAAATAATAAAATAACTGCTGGTGTTTGGTGGCTGTTTGATGACCACGTTATCACCACGTCCAGTGACATTTAAAACGTGACCTGATCACTGAGGTGTGTCAGGAGTGTTTAACCTTGTTCATTAGTCAGCTTTGAGTGTTTTTCTTTTTCCTTGGTGTTTTTCCACTACTCGAGTAGTTTGAGCTCTTCTTTTTAAATCTTGACTAAACAACTAGTACATTAGTTGCTGGGAACATTGTTGCTTTTATTCCACTTTAGGTCTGAACTCTTTTAGGGGAGGCAGCTTCCATCAGTGTAGTTTTCCTTGGTGACTTTTCAGGCTAGTCTTCATTTTTCCTCAGCTGCTCTTCCAAACAGCCCAAATCATGTTGAGAAAAGATTAGATTTTTAACTCCTCAGCGTGAACACGGCCGAGCTCCAGCCCAACCTGCTCATTCAGCCACTAACTGGCCATTTAATCAGCACCAATAACGTCTGCTGCTGCTCTTTCTGCCATTTTTCATCCTCTTATTATCTGCGATTAGGAGAGCAGAGCTGAGATGATCGGTGGACGCAGCAGTGGCTCTATAATTTCTCTCCGGCTCTTCATTTTTTAATATAGAGTTTGACCTTTCAGAGCTATGTGCCGGTTGCCGCCGCTGGTCAATATTCTCAGCTCTCGCTGAAGGTGCGAGCTGTTCGGTTGGCAAATAAATGTCTTCATTAAAGCGACGACCCCGAGCCACATTTCTTCTCAATGACGTTCAGATCGTTTCTGCTTCAGCCTGTGATTTTGTTTGGCCTCCGATAAACGCTGAGGGACGAGGACGGGAGATTAAAGACACTCTGTTTTCACAGGTGAACATTTTCTCAGAAGCTCTGAGGCCTCTGTTCCCACAGGATTCATGTTTCTGGGAGGTGGTGTTCATTTAATTCATCTTTCTTTGTGAAATTAAAAGATCTGGACTGTACAGGAGAAAACAGAAAAGATTTGACATTTTTAGGTTTTTAATAGTTTTAATAATCCAGTTCTAACTGTTTGTACAGACACTGGCTCATTACACACAGGAGCTCCGCTTTTTTTAAAGGCACCTGTGTGATACGCACGAACAAATCCAGGCAAAAGACGGCGCTCAGAGAGAACACCTGTGCTTACCTGTACCTCACATTACAACAGCACATTAATGAGCTTACAGCTGATGGCCTTTATTGCTTTATGTTGTTGTTTTGGCTCGCAGACAGGCCTGAATGTTGGTGTCAACATGTTTCCAAAAGCCGAGGGAAACCAGTTCCAAGACAGGCCTGTGTGTTACTGCGGTTTATACGCAGATGCAGGAGCCCAGTTTCAGGCCTGCTCCTAGATCTGTTATGCAGGAAGCCCAGATTTCCCTTCAGAATAAAAGCTCGCCTGCTGGGCCTTTGTGAGTTCTCAGCTCTCTGGCACAAAATGAGCTTTTATTGAAAAAAAAAAGGCTGAACTTTATGTCTTTTTCAAACCCCGAGATGTCTGAGTCAAATCAAGCTTCTTCTTCTTGAGTTGTTTTGCGTTCCTCTTGTTTCCATTTACATCTCGGACCTCCTGCTGTGATGGAGTGACACGTCTCTATAGCAACATTTCTGTGTGATGCTGCAGGATTGAAACAAAGAGAGAAACCTCCCTTCAGCGTGAAGTCACAGGAGCTGATTTAAGTGGTAATAAGAGCAGGAGGGGTGAGGTTTGATCGTTTACTTTTCATGGAGAGGCGCCGCAGCGAGAACAGCGGGCAGCGTCACAACAGCTTCGATCACGTTTCGGCAAATCACATTAAAAAGAAGTCACATTTTTATGATCTTCCATTCATGCGAGCGGCTCCGTCACTTCTGAAAAACCCAATTAGCAGAGATGGGCGATTGAAATCTTGGTGAGGGCGGCAGAGACTCTCAGCGGGCTCGGCTCAGTTCTGTCTCTGCGTTGGCATTCAGTCGGTGAAATATCTTCTGGGCACTTTTGCTGAAAAGTTAATTGAGATGATAAACAAATCAGAGTTTGGAGCTGCTGCTGTGATTTCCTGTTTTTTCTCTCCTGAGTAAAAAAAAGAAGAAGAGAGAAATCAAAGAGCCGAAGGCAGCAGAAACAGTGATTAGAGCCGCTGCTGCTGATCGATTGAAGAGGTATTGTCACCGTTTCTGTTTGTGTAATTAAAGTTTGTGTCTTTGAGTCCATTTACCGAGTAAACACTTTTGTCTTTCTCTGTAACGAAGCTCGTTAGGGGGCGAAAATCAGCATCACTTAGTATTTAGAAAATAATTCAACTGTTTCTCCAAAGAAGTAAAAGCTCGCAGTCAGTTTTTGTTTTTTCCCCTATCACAAAACTGCTGATTACTCAGACTGTATACCAAAGATGGACAAGAACACTCACTGGTTTGTGGACTCCACATTTTGAAGCCTCAACATTGGCTTTTTGGAGCATATATCTTATTATTATTATTAATAATAATAATAATAATAATCTTATTATTAATAATACTCTCAGATTTTGGTCCACGTTGATATGACAGCATCACACAGCTGCTGCAGATGTGCTGCGACCATCAGAAGATGGTACACTTGTTATAAAGGGACGGACATGGTTAGCAACAATAATCAGGTAGGCTGTGGTGTTTAAATGATGCTCAGTTGGTACTAAGGCCCAACATCTGCCAAGAGTATATCTCCCCTACCTTTACACCACCAGCAGCCTGAACTGTTGATATAGGTCAAAACTCTGACCCGACCATGTGAATATTACTGCAGAAATTAAGACTCATCGGAGCAGGAAACATTTTTCCATCTTCTGTTGTCTAGTTTTGTGAGTCTGTGTGTAACCTCAGTTTCCTGTTCTTACTGACAGGAGTGAAATCAGTGTGGTCTTCTGCTGCTGGAGCCCATCTGCTTCAAGGTTCAGAGATGCTGTTCTACAGATCTTTGTTGTAACTAGAGATTATCCGGGTTACTTTTACCTTCCTATCAGCTCGAGGCAGTCTGACCATTCTCTGACCTCAACAAGGTCATTTCTCCCAGACAACTGTGGCTCTTAACGGTTGATGGGGAAATCGAAGCAAATCAGCAAGAAAAAAGTCACTTAAATCATCTTAATTAATCATGCTAATACAGTAATTGGATCTACAGCAGGTTATTTTTATCATGTCTATATGTTTAAATGCACTGAGTTGTTGCCATCTGATTGGCTGATTAAATATTTACCTTAACAATCAGTTAGTTGTTAGTGTCTCTAATGTGGCTGGTGAGTGTATATATTATTTCAAATTAAAAGTCTGTCAGCAACAGAAAGCAGTGTTTGCAGATTCCCGGGAGTGTTTTTACATATTTCTCAGGTTTAAATCCAAACTGTAAGGACACATGTGGATTTATTAGGACACGAGTTAACCATTAAGGAAGCTTTTATTTGTCATCAGGTCAGGGGTGATGAAAGGCAATGTCAGAAACAAAGCGATGTAAACAGTAAACAGCTGTTGTCATCTGCAGTTAAACATCTGTGAGGTCTTTAATTACTCATCAGAGTTTTCATTGATCCGCTGGCCAATAAATTGATCGATAGTTTCGGCTCTTCTTGTCGACATTTCCAGCTGTCGGTCAGTGCGGCAGCTTGTCACATTCCAATGGAGTCCGAGTTACATGGGAAAATTAGACTCGGGGCGCGTTTGATTTGCATTTAAATGGATTTATTGTCCACTGACGGTGTGACGGGTGGAGACTGACCACATGATCAGATGAGAGGAAATGAGGAGCTGTGCTGCACGGTTTGGCCGAGCGCCCCGTTCGGCTGCATAATGAACATTTTAATGTGATTGTTATCAGATGGAAGCCAGCGGAGGAGGATGAGGAGCAGCAATACTGACAGAGCTGAAGCTCTGCTGAAGCTTGGAGTCGTGGCCATTGAGCCTCTGAAGCGCGACTCAGTTTGATTTCATGGATTTTTTTCTGTCTCTTAAAGTTAAAAAGCAAACACTGAACAGCAAGTGGGGACTCTTTCTGATTTCATTTAAAACTACATGAAACAGGTTTAATTACTCGAGTTAACCAGCTGGATTCACTTATTGACCAGCTGATAATTGCTGATGATGCTCAGGAGGAGTGAATAACGTGGAATTATAGACTCTGTAATTGGTCAGCAAAGCCTCAAGCTGAGCATTTGTTTTTTTTTGTTTTCTACCATCGCCATTTTAATGTTTTAAAAACAAGATGTGCCGAGTGTTTTATTATTTCCTGCAGCGTATTTTAATGAAGTCAACCAATGTAGAAATCTCTGTTTCATGTTTTAGATTCTTCAGGACATCAGCTTCATTTCAACTGCCTTAAAGTCAAAATAATTAGAGTAACTCCTGAAACATCATTTCTGACTTCAGGGTGATGAAGCTGAGAGAAACTGGCTTATACCTCATGTGAGGATCCAGTTTTTCACTTTCAAAAAGTCTTGAAAAGTCAGTAAAATATACTGAGCTGCTCTTTGTCTTTCTTAAATCCTTTGACACTTTAACCGCAGTAAGCTGGTTTTAAATTACTCATCAGCTCTCTCCCTCAGAGCTCCAGATTAGGGTTGCCACTCATTTCCTGGGATATAAATAATATTACCACGATAGTCTTTTCAAGATCACCTCTGCTCACCGAGCTGAAATTGAAATGATTACATCATATAAGTGTTCGTCCATCATTGTAGATCAGAATTTGTTTTTGAAAATCTTAGGTTGATCTTTTCTCTATGACCAGCACCTGAGTACTGGCAGTTTGGTTGGTTGTTGATAGTTAAATCTCTGCTTGGGGTGCTTTCCTTTTATCTGTGCACACAAATAAAAAGCATAGTCAGTATGGCCTTTGTTCGCAGTGCTTTACGAATGTTTGTGTGAAACAGACGTGATTTTTAATGTCAGATATCCTTTACGTGGGTGAATAAAGGAGCTCTGTTCTGTTTCTCCGGTTAATCCTGGTGATCAGCGAGAGGGTGATGAACCTTCAGAAAGTTCACATCACACACAGGTTTAGGATCTTGTTTAATCAGCTGAAGTGTTTCATATTTTTCCTGTGAGCTTCAGCTTCATAACTGCTGTTACAGTAATAGTTTAGGACAGGTCTCACTTCCACCTGAGAGTCCCAGATGATCAGACCTCCTCCTGACGGGGAGGGCAGGTGTGGCTCGGTGGCAGTGATGGTCAGCTCTGCAGTGTTTTCCCTGCTGGGTCGCAGCCACCCGGCGGCCATATTTCCACGCTGTGTTTGCTGGCTGAAGCTCCACCTCTGCATGTGGGGCAGCGGGGGCCTCACGGCCCTATTTTGCCAAACTGTGGGCGAGGGTCCAGACTCTGTCCTGTGTGCCCCTGTTGATAAGCTGTCCCGCTGCCAGACACGAGCTGGTAGGAGTCCATTTACCCGGAAACTGCAGCCAAGGACACTTTGGAGGTTCTGATCCGTGAACATTTTCTCTGCTTCAGTCAGAATCTTTTATCTTCGGTGGTTTCAACTGCATGATCTACTGTTTTTCTACCAAATATA
Organism: Haplochromis burtoni; assembly: GCF_018398535.1. Taxonomy (NCBI): domain Eukaryota; kingdom Metazoa; phylum Chordata; class Actinopteri; order Cichliformes; family Cichlidae; genus Haplochromis; species Haplochromis burtoni. The sequence goes on from NW_024582571.1 coordinate 245,120, forward strand.
TAATCTAATCTCTCTTTATGAATCTGGAATAATCTCTCTGTCTAATGGTAGTGGGCTTTGGAAAGCTTCAGCCTAAACCTGTTTACATTTTATCTGTTTTCTTTTCTTCATTTAATAAAAGCTTATATTTTGAAAGTTTGGATTTCAGTCGAGATTAAGCACTGAATAAAAACAGTCTTCCTGGTTATGATGAAGCCTGCCTGCTGGAATTAATCAAACATCTGGCCCTGCCTGTAAGTAGGCCCCACGGTGGGATCCTGGATGGGTTTATGCTTGTCTCACCGTTTTTAAGGTGGTGTTTGTGAGTGTTTCTGTCTCACCAGAATGGAAAAGGCCAAACTGCAGCCGTCCGTCTCCTCGCGGCCTGAAGGGCCTTGCTGGTAAATGGCGTGTAAACAAAGGAACCGTCTGGCAGCTGCACTGATGGAAATCTGAACAGCTACTAATGTGTTTTTCAGCAGCCCCGTTATCTCAAAGGCCCACTATCAAACCAGAGTACATAATGAGTGTGGATAATCCGGCCCGCTCGCTGAATCGGCAGCGCTGGCGATGACCTTAGCCGTGGCCGTGGAGCGGGCGGCGGCGTTCTCAATTAAATTCTGCCAGTGGAGTGGAGAGAGACGGCGAGCACGCAGAGATCAGTTTAACTGCTGAATGAGAGATTAGAAAGAAAACAAGCGTCGACTAATGCTGAATAAACTTCACCCCTACGGGTTGTTTCTTCGAATGCAGCAGACTATATGTGCCTTTCAAAGTCGAGGGAGTGGACGGGAGCTGAAACAGGAAGGAGAGGAAGCCGAAGAATAACTGTTACAGTTGTTTAAAGCCCAGTAACGTCATATTCAGATTTAAATCATTCCAACTCATGTGAGGCATGCATTCATCTTTGTTTCACAGCTTTGTTCACTTTGTTCTTGTTTAAAAGTCGCTGTTTGAGAAAAAAGGCTAAAAAGAGCTTCATCGAATCAGAAGTATTTTTTGTGCTTCTGTATCATTACACTCACGAATCCACAAGGAAACAAAAAATACTCAAAATCAAAAGAATGTTTTTGTTTTTGTGGTACACGTTCAAATCTGATACCATCATAGCCTGCTGCCGCCATGTTAGTTTATCAGAGTCAGAAGTGACCATATTTAGACCAGAGGGTGGAGCTTCTGGTTCCGCAGCATGAGCTTTACTAGAAGTTGATGCTTCCTGGCATCCATTAAAACCTGCAAGTCCTTCATCGTCCAGCAGAGGCTCCAGCAGAGTCCGTACTCATGTTAAAGTGGAAATGCTGTTTCAGGAACAGCTTCAGGAGTTAGTAGTCGTGGTCTTCAATTCCTTGACGTCTTTCCTGTTCCCATCAGCTGACACACTGCAGCTGTTTCAGGTCTCTGCCAGCTCCCTCCCCGTGGAAAGCTGACTGGCTTTCTGGTTCCAGCTGACTCGTCTGTCTCGAGCACTTCCACTGGGACCTCTCCCAGAGTTTCAATTAACGATCTTTCTTCAGCCAGCAAAGAGCAGAAGAGATCAGGGAGGAAGGGAACACTGTGTGACCGCTCCGTCACAGCCGGGTCTGAGAAAAACTCCAGGCGTGCATTCATAAATAAAAAGAAGTGTGTGATTGATGCTGCAGGGCTTTATTTTTTCCATTCTTAAATACCTAAAATTGTCTCTAGATTGTAGAAACCTCTAAAACAAGATTGTAAAACATGATCCGGCCCCAACTATAAATTCTCCAGAGGTGATGGGTAACCACCTTCTCCATAAACGGACAAAAACACCCACATACTGCTGTCTCACTCCCAGTTTATTGATTGATTTTTATTATTATTCCTTCCTGCATAAATATGCCGAGGCCAGACAGCATTACAAGACATGGTTATTTAGGAAAAAGAAACCAGAACCAGACAGAGGCAACAAATCAAACATCCTGATACTTTTCTTTTTCCGAGCTTTGCAAATATAGAGAAGTCATTAGGAAAGAATTTTAAAACTTGTTCATTCATTCTTTATCAGTGCACCACAAAAATTCTGGGTCTTAGTAACAGTAATCTCATCATACATGGAAACATTACTGAAGAAAATATGATTAATTATTAACTTCTAAATCTCGTAATTAACACAACCTGTTCTCCTCCTGGATGTTTTTAATCTGTGAACTTCAAGAGTCAAGAAACGAGTTCTTGTTCTTCATAAATGTGCCGTAATCGCTCTGAAGGCCATAATCATGCTTCATTTGAATATATGTTCATTATTTTGGTTTTAACAAGATGTCCTTTAACCATTTTTCTCCAAGTAACTTTATTCTAGTAGAGTTCACACTGTGTAATAAATTGTTATTACAATACATAAATCAGCATGAGGCTCTGCAGGACATGGATGATTTCCTCCAAAGCAAAGCCATCCTGTTGACTCTAGTTTCTTACAAGCTTACCATTTAATTTTCACCTTGTTGATCCAGGAATAAAACTCGGATTCTGTTTAATGTTGTTCCAAACACCACTGACCTGAGGCACGAGGACAAGCTTTATTTCTGTTGTTGCAAATACAGTATTGATATATATGAATATGTACATCTTAGTATATGCTGGCTGATCGTTATCCTCACTCAAACCCAGCACAGGTTAGGAGTGTAGTTTAAAGCCCAGCAGAAACCTACATGTGTGCAGGAGAAGCAGCTGGTTGTGGAGGTTGAAGGTGAATGAAGTTAAATGGAGGATGGCGTAAAGCAGCTTGTTGTACTGTGACTGATCTGATATACAGTATTTTTGTACAGTAATAGAAACAATACAAAATATAAAAATCAGCCTTTATTAATTTCAGCAATCCTTTATATTTCAAAAATGATGAAAGATTCTACAAGAAAATGTTATGTTATTAGTTTACAGCTTCACAGCTCCATTTATTGGCTTATCAAACAGAAACACCAGAAACAGGAAGTCCAAAAAGTTGGAGTTCTACTTTCACTAATCCTCAGAGGTCTCAAACATCATCAGCAATGTCAGGAAACCACTTTAGCTCTTTCCCCCTAAAGACGACTTTTGATACCCTAACCTTATGATGAGTTCTGACGCCTCAGCATATGTCAATAAAGTTGTGGTTTGATGACCATTAGAGTAGTTTCTTAGTTTCCAAATGTAGCTGCATAGGCAAAGACTGCCCACACTAACTTCTGATGGCCTCTCAGTCATTTTGGCTTATAAGCAGCTCAAATATGAACTTCTAACATCACAAGAATGCATTAATAAACATGCAGCAAATAGGACGCTGATAAAATCCAAACCAGTTTAGCTTACCAGGCTATTTCGTACTTATTTGACTGTTTATTGGTTTCAATCTCTAGTTTAGACAGTTGGTGCTGCTTTACACCATTTTGATGTGCACCAGCTTACAGATGGAGAATTTACAAAAGTGAATCATCGGCTCTCAAAGGCAGAAAATTGGGCATGCATCAGAAAGCCCATTTCCTCCATCACACTGTCTGGCCGTCATTAGAGCTGCTCTGTGTGGATAAAAGGTGAGGAGAGAGTGGACGCTGATGAAAGCCTCTGCAGGCTGCGTCTCATTTAACTGAGCCCGATAGCTGGAGGAATGGCTCGTTAAGACACCTTAAAACATCGTTAACGTTTCCTCTCTCAGATTGTTGCCTATCAGGCAAAACTGTCTGCTCAGGGGTCACAGAGTCCTCCCAAAGTCTTCCACTACAATCCGCCAATCAGCCCGACACAGGCCCGATCTGCAGACATATCTCAGAGGAGTTAGACAGCACTCAAAAGGCCATCCTGGTGCTTAACAGTATAAAACCAGGGAACTGAATCCTTAAATCGTCACCTTTCGACCGGTGACTCTGCTCAATGTTACACCATAGAAAGAGGCACTCTCTATGCAAGATGGTGTTTTCTTTCACACCCTGCATGCATTAGTGAAACCTCCTGATAGTAACATGTGCAATCAATCCTTCATTTAGAGATACTTGTGCCTAACTGTTGGTAAAAACCGAAGAAAAGCGAAGCACTGAAAACATTTTTCAGAGCGACGCTGCAGGAGCTCCGTTTGATTTTATCCACAGCTTTAAAGCAGCCGAGGTCAGGTTCAGCACACGCTGCCATTATCTGACATTTTGGGAAATCCTTTACACCTGAGAGTCAGATGGATATCAGCTGTCGAGCAACACGTCATTACATTCAAGTCTGAGTGTCCTTTTTCTGGAAGATAAATCCTCGCCTGTTTGAAGAACCTGGAAGGTCATTTAATGACACCTAAGGGTGGTTTAAAGGTTTCTGCAGGATCCTGAAAGACTCTGAATACATTCCATCAGCTGATAAAAAGGATTTACGATTTATGTTTAAGTGTAGCTGTGGGCTGTGGAAATATGTCAGCACTCTGTGAGGACCACAGATTGTCTTAACTTTCTAACAAAGAAAATCTAAGGAGGTTAAAATTAATTTCAACCTAAATTTGGGGTTTTAATGGGAATTTAATTTAGACTTATTGGAGGGAGGGTAAATGTTTCTAAAGGTGTCAAAAATCCCTATAACTTGTGGGCTGGTACTAAAGTAAGACTGAAGAACATTTTTAGTGAGTTGGATATTAAACATGGACGTCATCTGTTGGGTAGTTTTGGATCATTTTGGCTGCTGTTGAGTTTTTTTCATAGGTGACCATATTTGGAGACGAGGGTGGAGCTAATGCGGCCAAACAGATGTGATGAACTTATCGATAGAGAACAAACATGTATACGTGTTTGTTACGTTTCTGTATCAGCCTGTAAACATGTTTATTTCTGCTGTTTTAGTTAAACATGGTAGTCTATGGGGACTGACTCACTGCTGCCTCTGCTGGACGTCAGAGGAACTGCAGGTAGTAATGCCGTTCTCTGCTCTGTCAGAAGCTCAGTGTGATCTGAGGTGTTTCCTCGTCAGGCTTTGCTTTCTGCAGGTGGTTGAGGCTTTTTTATCGTCCTGTGTTGTTTCTTTTCTCGTAGCAGGTCTTTGACTGAAGTGCTGATGAATCTTGACGTTCTCAGCGGCAGCATTGTTTGTCTTCAGTCTGATCTCCGGTGGCTCTGAAACGCTCTCGGAGCACCGTAATCGTGGCTCTCTGCGATCCCTGCTGCTCTCACGTTCTCTTCTTCCTCCCCTCATTCACTTTCTCCTCAGCTCCCTGCAGGAGGGACGAGGCTGTGCTCTGCAGCCTGGAGAGCCTTTAAATGAGTGACCTTTGAGACAATCAGAGGCGCCCCGGCTCAAACAAACCCTGAATGGCGAGTGGCGGTCCCCGGGCCCCGTAGCAGGCTGCTGCCCGGGCTGCCTGTGGATTACATTGATCCCCTGAAACAATGGCCTCACTGCGATCATGGTGGAGAGGGCTGATAAATAACATGTGAATAAATGCAGGGGGAGCACCGAGAGTCATGGAGGCCTCCACTCTGAGCTAGAAAGGATTTTCCTGTTGTTCCAGAAGCTTCACGTCCCAAACAGCCAACAGGTTTCATTTGACTGGGTTCTGTTCAGGTGACATCGTAACCACGGCTGACATGAACTCATATGGACAGTCGTTGCTGCTGCCATTTCCTAATAAAACCCAAACTTTGAAAGTCTTTGTGATTAGCAGCCGGGCTCGGCCCCCCCACACACACCCTGCCCCGCCCCACCCACTGTAGTCTATAGAAACGCTTGAAAGAAGCAGCGGCGGGATGAGAGGGGGCAGCAGTGAGTGGAATATAAAACATTTAGAGAACTCTTCTTCAGGAGTGTGAGGGTGAAACGAAGGGAAAAGGGAGATTACTCCGATCTGCCGGGGGAAATGTTTCTGTGGTACACGCTGAGGTGGGGGAGGGGCGTAAATGTGTATTCATGTGGACGAGGATGCTGAGTGTTTCCAGTTTAACATCAGAGTGCGAGTCGAAGTCATCGTGAGCTGCTTCAGATTCAGGTCAATGCCAGTGTGAACACTTTCAATCTGTTTGTGTCGAAGGGAGACATCTGCTCAAGGATTCAGGCTAGAAGAGGTCACCTGTTCACCTGCTGCTACATTGTTAACAGGCAGGATAGATGTAAAGGATCACGGAGAGCATGACCAGCATTTATACAGCAGTCAGTCTGCTCGTACACTAAATACTTACTTTGAACACAAAGTAAACCCTAACAAAACCTAACAAACACACAACATTCAGAGTAAATATTAAAAATATACTTAAAATATCAAAATACCAAGTAAAAAACAAACTAATGTAGAAAGTGCAACCTAAACACTTTTATAGTAGAAGATGAGTTCATTCTTGAAAATATAATAAAATGTGAAGTTTTTTAGGTTTTTAAAATAACTACATAAAAAACCCTAAAACTTTAGCAAAGTAAATACAAAAATAAATAAGTAAATAAACAAGAATGAAGAACAATGCAAAGAAGAAATTATGAAGCGAATGGAAAAATACACAGAATAGTAAAATATAGAATAAATTATTGAAATCACAATAGTGAATTTAACAAAAAAAATAAAAAATTAGTATTACAAAGCTTACCTTTTTGTATTTTACCAAAATAAAATGTAAAGTAAATGGTTTTAAATGTTAATTAAAATGTTAACATTTAATTCTTGAAACTAAAATGAAACGTCAATTAAAAAGTAAACATAATTGCTACAAGTTAAAAAAAATCCACAGTGTATACAGATACTGTGTATCATGACTGCGAGCTTGGAGGTGTTTCAGACTGTGTCCTGATTGGTGTAACCTTAAAGGCAGGAGGACGCTCTGCACACAGCTTTTTAATCTCAGCCACGGCTTTGTTTGCAGCATCTTCATACAGCAGGGAAATGTAGTTTCAGGAGGAGTGTGAGGTTTACTCAGAGTACAGACAGACTGAGGCCCTCACACACAGACAGAAGCATCTCCGTCTCACTCTCCCTCCCTTGCTGTTATCTGTCTGTCTCACCTGTCTGTCTCTCTCCTGTCTCTCTGCAGAAGCTGGCGGTCAGAAGCTGTCCTGTTGGGACGACTAAGCCGCTGTCGCTCATCAAGCCTCCCAGTCAGGGCATCGCCATCTCCGTGGTGCCGGCCAAGGCTCCCGTTTCCATGGTAACCGCACACATTAACGGACAGAAGGCGGTGGCGAGCTCGGAGCCACTGCAGACGTCCCCCATCAACCTTCAGACGGGCGGCAGGGCCGTGGCCGCTGGAGTCCACCCGTTCAGCAGCAGCAGCAGGAGAGCCGGAGAGCTGCCCCCCTCCCAGGTAACGTCCCTGCTGAGGTCACAGCGAGCAGCTGTTCCAGCTGTTTCTGTTCCAGTCATTAAGGTGAACAGGTGTCCAAAAAGAAACTACTTTACTTTTTCACACAGAAAGTAGTTTATTTCATGTGATGGATTACTACATCACACATCCGGAGATTGAGTCTCAAACACGTTATTGTGGATTCACCTGTTTTCCAGGTGAGCGATGAGTTAATAGGTTTCACACAGTAACACAGACCTGCACCCGATGCAGGCAGCTTTGTTTCCTATGGGTAGAATTTGGGTTTTTGTGAATGGGGTCTGGTGGGTTTGGATGGAGCCGTCTGACAGCAGTACAGGCACTGAAGATGTTTTCGTACTGTCCGCAGTGCTACGATTAGCTTGTCCTTTATTTACCACAGTAAATGTAGAACATTTGTTCCTGGTTCCTGGTATTAGTCTGCCTATTTCCTGGAAACTATAATGAAGGATATCAACAGCGGATGAATCTGTGGAGCTTCACAGAACATCTGCTTTTTGGATCCTTTCAGAGGTATTTTATTCTTTACAGTCTTTAGTCTCCACTGCAGAGCTGAAGTTATAAAAACATTTTCCCTCTGAACATCAAACTGGTTTAGAGTTTACAGATTTAAAGATGCTTTAACGTTACGCGTTGGTCTTTAAAGTCGCTGGTTTAGGGAGTAAATGTGTTTTCTTTACAGCCGTCACCTTGTCGAGCATCCAGAAGCTTCTGTGTTGAGTCACTGCTCAGAAACCTTGGAAGAAGAAAGAAATTGCAAAAACTTGACATTTTGTGCCAGCTGCTCTAACATCCTGAATGATTGTGTTTGAATGCAGCTCAGCGTGTGAATGCTCAGAGTCAGACAAAGACCTGAAAACCACAAATTCATCAAGCACAACACTTCCTGTTAAAGTGTCATTTTACTTATTTCGTCAAAGAAATCTCAATTTTTTTAAAAGCTTCAACTCTGAGAAAAACACATCAAAAGCTCATGTATGTGTGGTCAGAAAGCTGAGTCTGAATGTAGCAGAGCCAGCCTTGTTTTTTCATGTCGGTCAGTTTCCTGTCATAGAGTCTGATGGCGTGAGTACCGCAGCTCACCGCTAAAGCAGCAGCTGATTGTTGTTGTGATTCTGAACACAATGTGCAGCACGGAGGAGAACTCGTGGTTTGAACTCAGGGACTGTTTTCCACTATTCCTCCTCCTCCTCTGAGCTGTTAGGATTCAGGCCGCAGCACCTCACCTCTTCCACACTTTGTATTCAGCACCATCACCTCCATCAGCACACAGTCGGGAACTGAGCTTCACGCTCAACACCGGCAGCCTCCACACTATTACTGTAATTGCACGGCACCATAGAGGGAGGAGGGCCGAGCCTCGGGGCCCTTGGGCTCTGGCTTTATGCTTCCTCTGTCTGTCCGGCACATCAGCACACCTCATATGACACGCAACACGTCTGCTAATGTGAGACTGGCTCATACAGAGAGGCTGCACAGTCTGACAGGAAATAACATGAGGAAGCTCTGCATCTGAAACTAGTCCTAAACACCATGATGAACAAGGTCCAAAGCTTTCTAAAGAAGACCCAAATCAACACCTAAAAATGCAAGAATCAATGCCCCTAAAGGGATTTTGACTTAAATGGAAATGATGTCCTGGACGACGTTCAAAGCCTTTCTAACATTAGAATTAAACTATAACTAGCCCAAACTATGGTCCAAAACGAGTCTTAAATCAGGCCTCAAAATGTCAGAAGCAATGTCCCAAACCTTTTCCAAAATATGTCTCAACTTAGAACATCATCATAAACAGGTTTAAAATAATGTACTGTTTAATATACATGCATCTACATGCGGTGCAGTGAGAGTTTGAGCTTCCATCAGGGCTGCACTGATAATCATAAAACTCAGTCAGTGCGCCCCAGGGCAGCTGTGGCTACAATGTAGCTTGCTATCGCCAGTGTGTGAATGTGTGTGTGAATGGGTGGATGACTGAATGTAGTGTGAAGCGCTTTGGGGTCCTATGGACTAGAAAAGCGCTATACAAATGCAGGCCATTTACCATTTGTTTAACACGGACCAGAAAATGAACACGTGACAACTGACAGTCCCACGACATTCAGGCTAAATAACTGGACACTCGATGGTGTCGACTGTTCTTCACACATCACCAGGGGACCTGTCAGGGTGAGTTTGCATTTCAGGTCTAAATTTTATATGAAGTGAATCTGACCCTGATGATAAGCAGGTTCCTGGCAAGCTGATGGAATTAGGTTTACTCAGCCTGCACTTAGAGGCTTTTTGTGAAGCTTGTGGCCTTGGCCTTGTGCTTCCTGTCTTCTGTCAGTTTGAGGCTTCTTACAGGTGGACGATCAGCTGCTCAGCTGCCGTTGCCTCTACTTGGGATGCAAAGCAGGTCGAACGTTTGGTGCGATAAGGCAGCTGCTTTTCATCATCGTGTCACTTTGGACAAACCCAGACTGGCTCTCCTCCTCCTCCTCTGTCAGGTGGTGGAGGTGAATGCTTTGGGCAGCAGGACTCTCTCAGCTCTTTATGGCTGCATTGTTCAGCTGAAGCCAGCGCTCCTCACCCAGCTGCCATAAAAGAAAAAATAAACCCTCACTCTCCCCGACGCTTTCCTTGCCTCCATCAATTGAGAGTCGGTGGCTCATGTGTGAACTGAGATGAGGAGGGGGGGGGGAGGCAGGTCACTCCGACCACCTGGCCGCTAATTTGCAGATCAATAATGAGTTGTAATGGGACTGCTGCTCTGCATGAGTGCACACATTACAGCTGCATTGTTTCAGCACTTCAGTGAACTCTGAGTGCCGCTACACACACACACACACACACACACAGTTTCTCTGTGCAGAGAGACGGGGATGCCGAGGTGCCGCCGTGACCCGCTTTACAAATTCAAATCAGACTGTGTTCAGACGTCCCCCTCCTGCTGGTGGGGTTCATTATCTCTGCCAAGCAGGTGAGGCCTCGGTCTTTCACACACGACTCGAACAGTTTGGGGCATTTGGTAGAAAGTTTTGCTCCGAGTTTTTGAATTTGTTTTAATCATTTCAAGCTTTTCAAACACTTTGAGGTGAGGACCTTTTTCCATCATCTTTATTTGAAGGCTGGTGATTTGGCTTCTCCCAAATAAAAAAACTAAATGCTCACTCAACAAAGCAAAATCTAACCTAAAAACTCCAGACAGTTAAAGTAAATGTGTTACAGCCATGTGTTCCATGTACTGGAGTTTCTCAGCTGTAAATCCTTAAGAACAAATAAAGAAGTTCAAAATATAAAAGTGCATCATAACGATGCCCAAACCATCTTAAACAACTCAACAATATTTGACCTTTTGAATTTGTCTGAACCCATTTAAAAACCAACATCAACATCCTGAACAATGTTTAAAGTAGAAATTGTTGAAAAGCTTTGCTAAATGCCTCTTTATCCAGTCCTAAAACTACCCTAAACACCCAAACACCATCCTGAACAGAAACTGATTTTAAACTAGTCCCAAACAACATCATCAACATCTCCCTGAATGTTTGAAATCTGGTTGTAAAAAAGCGTTTAAAACATCGTTTCAGCCGGCGCTGAAACAGAATGGAGAAATCTGCATCTTCAGCACCGGGCCAGAGTTTATCTGAAGATGACATCAGAAACATTCAGCATGAGCGAGTGCTGCCTCAGAGGAAGGGATTCAAAATAGAAATCATAAAATGTCGGATTTTATTCAGATTTGTTATGAAGCCGGTGAGAAAGCAGCAGTTTTACGTGAGCTGGAGATAATTGGGGCTGGTTTCAGTCAGCTGTGAACCCTGGCTGCTGATTGGAGCTGAGCTCAGCGCATGTTAGCTGAAGCGGAGGTACAGAGAGGCTGCGAGGAGGCCAAATCTGTTTGAAAGTCGTCCACTTTAACGCCAATCCTGCCTCTCTCTTTCATGACTCTCCTTCTCGCCGCCTTCCAAAGACATCTTTATCCTCTTAAAAACAGCAGCCAAGGTCATCGGTGCCGTCCGCCTCCAAGGCTCGTCAAAGCCAGAGGAAGGTAGACGGCCCCTTCAAGTGGTCTGCACGAGCACAGAGGGTCCGCAGAGAGCGACGGTCGCATTAATCATTATTTCATTTGTCAGCTGGAAGAGAAGAGAAGGCAGAGGACAAACACGCATGCTGTATCTGCTGCTGATTTAGCTGGGCTCAGTTCAATTTACCCTTTTTAATTTTTCATATTTATTTCCTATCTTATTCATAGCCTTTCCTTTTTTGTTTTCTTTAGGTCACGAGCAGTTGTCCAAGCATTTCACTACATATCGTACTGTGTATGACTGTGTACGTGACAAATAAAATTTGAATTTGAATTTGAATTTGAATTTGAACTCAGGATTCAGGCTTCACCTCCCAGACCCCAAAACCGGGGTTTCATCTGCAGCCCATCATTTACTTTGAGATATGTAAGTGTGTGTCTAGGGAGAAGTGCGAGGTCATAGACACGGACCAAACAGGCTGAAATAGATTTATTCATAAAGAGCTCTTCAGTGAGAGCGCCTCAGACTGAAGCACAGAAACACAGAGTGATACTTCAGTCTCTCTGGCTCAGATCTGCTCAGTCATTTCTCAGGATTTGGGGCTAAACAAGGACTTCTAAACATTTCCATGAACATCTGCGACTTCAGTAACCATGACGACCACAGGAACAGCATTAGTGTTAACCTGACAGGAGCGTCCGTGAGGAAACATGGATCCTTTTTATTCATTGACCTCCTTACAGCTAAAACCTCAGTATAGATCATGAAGCCGTGCAACAGTCGACCTTTTTGATCATCAGCTTGTTTGATCCTCACAGCTTCATAAGTCCCGCAGACATCTGCATGAGCATCAGCTCGTTTATCTTCATTACAAACTGCAGTCAGATCAGTTTTAAGTGTCAGAGTGACGATCGATCAGGGTCTGAAATCTGTGTCGCTACTCTAATGTCTGATCTGTTTTCTTCACCAAGTGCATTCTGGCTAAACTTTAAAGGGTCGTCTCGGCATGTGGGGTGGAGGTGTGATCAGAGCATGTTGGAGTAGATGAAAGCTCTCCTTTTACCTACATTTAGAGGTGGGGATCGTCGCCCTGCTGTGAGTCCTCCCGGGTTGGAATCATTTTCTCATATTTTGGAATTTTTGTGTTTGCTGAGATAGAAACGGTTAATTCTACTCTGATGATGGATCAGTTTTGGTCCAGTCGATGAATTCTGTGATTCGTGATAAAGTTTGAAGGCAGCTTTAATTTGATTTTTAATAATTGGAGGTATTTAACAAGCATGCTGCGCTGCACGTTCACTTTAATCAGCACCAATCACAGACTCAAGGGCAGGAGGAGGAAGTTTTACTTTCAGTCAGCACGTTTGTTTTGTGCAGGTTTCAGAAACGAGTGTCTGCTGCGTCTTCATCATCATCATCATCAGTGTTCAAGTTTCACCGCTGAGAGCGTGAATGAAGTCGGTATGAAGCACAGACGGAACCAGAATTATAATATTTCCTGATCAATGTTCAATTTTAAAAAGATGTTTTTAACATAAAAATCACATTTGATTGTTTAAAAACCTTTTGAAAGGAACATTTGTGTACTATTTTGTATGTGTACCAGTTTTTAATGTTTACTGTTTCATAAATAAGCAAACCTGTGTCCCTGAACCATAAAACACATTTAATTAAACTACAGCATCATATTCAGTACATGTATGAATAAATAATCAAATATTTTACATGCACATACCCCGAGGTTAGCAGGGTTCAGGCCAGTGACCAAAGACTGTCTGAATTATGTTGTTATAAACACTGAGCTGCACTAACATGCTCACAGAGAAGTCACAGAGGTCAAACTCAGGATTTCAGGTTCAAATGAGAAAGAGTCTCTTCTTATTTCCAGCTTTCTGTTTTCCTGCTGAGTCAGATTTTGAAACAGCGCCCCCGGTGGACAGAGTCCCCCTGTTTTTTGTAGAAACACTGAGTGCAGCTGAAGCTGCTGATGCTGCAAACCGATTCTGAAATGTGTCGTCTCTGCTGTGTGTGCGCCTCCTCCTCCTCCTCTTCCTGCTGCCGCTGCTGCTGTCGTCATGAAAAACCAAAGTTCATAACCTCCAAGGCTCGCCCGCCTCAGGCCATAAACCGTCCTTTGACCTGTTGAGACTCCAACACTGCTCACTGTTTACAGCGTTTACCCATCAAAAGTGGATGTGATGCAGAAAAGTCAGAGAAACTTCTGAGCTGATCTGTGAACACAGAGCTTTAATTTTTATGTCACCACCACAGTTTGAGAATTGAAGCTGTACTTTGTAAAACAGCTGCTCCTGGATCAGCTACTGATGAACAATCTTTAATTTATTTTAATTACAGCCAGAATAGTTCAATAAACACAAAACTCTTCCTTTGTTGACTTTCACATGTTGTGGTTTCATATTTTAGTTTTTTAGGCGTGAAATCACCTCAGTCTTCCCCTTATATCAAGTGTTCCAGATGGATGTTTGCATTGAACATCTTCCTAATAATGAAGTCAGAGTATGAACAGTAACCCCACCCACCTGCTTCTTAAGCCTTTTCTTTACAAGGACAGCCAATCAGAAGGAATTGGGAGGAGCTAAAGGAGCAGCCGTGGGTCAGAGACAGGAGAATTATTCTGATCCGTGTGTCATACCGAGCCGCTGTAGCAGGGTCCAGAAACAGATCCGGTTTAATGAAATCAAAGCTGATTGGACGGAAGAGGAGTTTGGCTTTATTTTTCTGTTTTCAGTTCTTCTCATAGATGCCACAAACACAGCATCCTCGTCTGAATGTGACCCCGGCCCCTCCTCTCTGGTTTATCGCAGCAGGCCTGCGAGACTAGGGGAGGAGGACAGTGTATGTGCTGTAGAGCCTTGGTCTGCCTCGGTCATAGTGTAAACTTAAAGAAGGAAGCAGAGAAAATTCATTAAAAACAAGAAATCACTGGGCCGAGGAGGAGGGGGAGAAGGTCTCCTGAAGAGAGGGTGCTTAGGCTTGGAGAAAAGAGGCAGCAATTACCAAAATGAAAGCACTGCAAGAATTTTCATCTCTGCAGTTGCCATGGAAACCAACCTCGTCCTCCTCCTCGCTATGGAGCCGCAGCTCAATACAATGGAACGAAGGGATTTTCATAGAAGAAGAAAGGAGGGGAGGGAGCTGCCAGGAAACATGGAGGAGACGCTTGTGGCTCATTTATAGGTTAGTCTGACAGAAGGAGTTGGCCAATCGGGGTGCAGACATCAGAGGGGGGACAGGGGGCGCTGTGACGGGGCAGCACGCTTTAAAAAGAGATTAAACAGAGGGAGCAGAGAAGACCAACAGGGAGGGGGGATGGGGGGTGGGGGAGGAGAGGACCAACAGAGAGGGAGGGAAGGAAGAAAGGAGTCATTTCACTGACTGCTGCAATATTTTATGCATTAAACAGTAAAAATTGATTTCTGGTATTTATTTTTGTACAGTTTGGAAACACAGACTGAACTTTGAGTGTTTTGAATGAATTCAGTGATCTGACTGTAATTAGGCACTCCTGAGCTTCTGTACCGACTCTTCCAGCAGGTGGAAGATGTTTTAAAGTTTCCACTGAGCTCCTCTGAGCAGCAGCAGCTACTTAAACAAAGAGAAGTCCTCGTTAGTTTGAAGTGACGACCCGCTCGGCTGCTTTTCTGTCTGTTATTTATTTGTTGCCTGGCAACAGGAAGAAGTAAAACGCTGCTGACTAACGAGACGCTGGAAACTGAACGACTTCCTGAGGAAGATTTCTTCTAATGAAGTTGTGAGTTTCATGAGACCAGCCGCGCAACAGCTCAGAAAGGCGGAGCTTCTCGTTACGGCCCGCCCCACTGCTGCGGTTTGACTTGTCTGAGCAGAATAATCTCAGGTTCAGGTTAATGAAACGGTTTCCCAGCATGCAGGAGTGCTGTGGTTTGATGTAGGAGCAGCTCCCCTTGTGGTTAGTGTTTGTTACCACAGCAGAATGAGCCCACTGGACTATATGAATTAAAGAGTTCATGTGGCAGACTGACCCTGTGTTGTGTGTCAGTGATGATGCTGAGCAGATAGATTTAGACGCCGGACTCGTTTGAATCCTGCTTCAGGCGGGTGATCAGTTTGTTGATTTGTGCTTTCTGTGTTGGTGCTCGAGGAGCTTCCTGCTGAATAACTGCGTTTGTGTGTTTCAGATGCTGGGAACTCTCACTGCTGTGCCCATCAAGGTGCCTCAAGTCAGCTCCCTGCACCGGCTGGCAGGACAAGCAGCCACTGTGCTACCTCAGGTAAAACCACTTGCTAGGTCGTCCTTGTTAGTCTGACTCCACATCACGATAATGTGTCAGGGTCAGCAGAACAGTCTGAGTCTGTAACAGTAGCTGCTTCAAGCTGAAAGCACCAGAATGATGAAATCAAAGTGTTTCTGCTGAGCAGCTCAGTGCAGAGTTTAAAGCAGAGCTTCAGGTTTGATCTGCGGGAGAACGCCCACTTCTTCTTCTGTCTTTGTAAAAGCTGCAGAGTCGCTTTGTTTTGTGCTTCAGTGACACTGTGAGCTGCTTCACACAGTGTAACAGTAAATACAAGACCGCTGAGGAGCGAGGAGGGAAAAAGAACAATTACAAGAAAAAAGAAAAGAGGAGCAGGAAGATGAAAAAGAAGATGAAGGAGGACAAGACCAGGGAAAAAGAAAGAGGGAGATAAGTAGGAACTAGAGGAAGTGAAGAAGGAAGGAATGGAGGATGGAAAAGATGAGTTTTTTACAACCCCTTTTAACTCTTTGTTTTGTTTATATTGTCTATTTTATTACTTAACCTTCTGTTTATTTTAACCTTTTTGTGCAGCGCTTTGTGACTACCTGTCTACGAAAAGCGCTTAATAAACTTAACTTGCTTACTTACTTACTTACTTAACTGGATGAAGACAAAAAAGAGTAAGAAGATGAAGAGTAGGAGGAAGAGTTTTTTGTGAAGCTGGGTTGTGTCTCTAAATCAGTGAAAATAAAAATTTTAATTGGACGGTTCCTTTTTACAATGAAACATTTGAATGGGATAAATTTGAGTGGGATTTTATTTTGAAAGTCTTTCCCAGGTGGAAGTAAATCAAATGAAGTTTGGACACACTTGAAGAACCTGCAACATCCAGCAGGGGGCAGCAGAAACCAGAGCAGCACCACAGAGCTCACAGTTTCAGTCCCTTCATCATTTATCAGAAAATCCTCTCATAAATGTCTGAACTCAGTGTAGCAGTGTTGACTCCTGCCTCACAGTGTGACTAGTTTAAACCATCATCTTCACCATCCTCCTCATCGTCGGGTATTCTTCGGATCAGGGGTGACACGTCATGCTCAGTCTCAATGATTTGTCCGAGTGCTTCAGGAAAAGTTGAGTGTGTGTTGTTAAAGGCTGTCCTTCTGATGTCCCCCTGCAGGTCAGGCCAAAGACCCAGATCCCCGACAGCCTTCCCCACAGCCCCTGCCAGGAGCTGCAGCCTCTCAGCCTGCAGCGGGCCGCCGCCGTGGTCAGCCCCAAGAGCCAGGGCCCCACCCTGCCCACCGCCAACAGCACCTTCAGCCCCGACCACCAGCCCAACGGCCAGAGCGATGCCTCACCGCCCTCGGCCCCGTCGGGGGGCCCCGACTCTAGCAGCCCCGTCCACCACGCCTCTGCGGGGCCTGGCGTGGCCTACGCCATCATTGCTGCCTCCCCCGCCACCGGCAATGGGATGTCTACTGTCAGCGAGGCTGTCAAGGTGCGAAAAACAGACAGAAACCACGTTAATAATAATAATAATAATAATAATAATAAACCATTCCCCTCCTGGGAAATGGTTTGGACAGCTTTGGACATGTTTCCAGCCTTTAAGTCAAACTTTCATATTGAGCCATTTGTTAGTTTTCTTTGGTGCCCCCTGGTGGCGGAGCCTGCTGAAACTCAACTGTTTTTACTGTTGATCAATGTGTTTGTGTCTGATTACTAAAGCTAAACTCAGACTTCACTGAAGCTGGTTTAAAGATTTTTAATCTGGTTAAATGAAATCGAAAGGAGCCAGTTGAGGTGGTTCGGGCATCGGACAAGGATGCCCCCTGGGCACCTCCTGGATGAGGTTTTCCAGCATGTCCCACCGGGAGGAGGCCCTGGGGCAGACCCAGGACACGCTGGAGAGATTATATCTCTCGGCTGGCCTGGAAACGCCTTGGTGTTCCCCCCGGATAAGCTGGAGGAGGTGGCTAGGGAGAGGGAGGTCTGGGCTTCTCTGCTTGGGCTGCTGCCCCTGCGACCCGGCCCCGGATAAGTGGAAGAAAATGGATGGATGGATAAATGAAACCGGAAGTCATCTACATGGGGCAGGTCACATCTCCTCTGACGTCACCTGTTTGTTTTCAGGTGATTATCATCCAGCCGCAGGCGCCCAGCAGCACCGAGGGGTCCCCGGCCCCGCCCACCCCCAAATCCCCATCCACCCCCAAATCCACATCCCTGAAGAAAGACGAGGACCCCGAGGTGAGACGTTACTCTTCATCTTCATCATCATTACAGTCAGCAGTCAAATCCAACTGAACTTCATCCTCACGTCGTCTCTCTCTCTCTCTCACTTTTCCAGAAAATCGCCTTCATGGTCGCCCTCGGCCTCGTCACCACTGAGCACCTGGAAGGTGAGTTTCCGGCTGCTCAGAAGTAACCAAGTACTTTTACTCGAGTACTAACCTGATCGACTTTATGTGTCAGCTGCTCCTCATTACATTTTGAACAATTCAGAGAAAACATTAAAAAAAAAGCTTAAGGTACACTCTGTTAGCAGATGAAACAGCAGTTTTTAAAGTGTTTGTGTTTCTGTGAACAGAAATCCAGATGAAGAGGCAGGAAAGGAAGAGGAGAAGCACAGCCAACCCGGCCTACAGCGGTCTGTTCGAGCCAGAGGTAAGAGAGCCAAAAAACGCTGCGATCGCCTTTAATCTAGATTAAATGAGGAATGTGAGTAGTGCTTGTGTTCATGCTCTCACTCTGTCCCTCGTGTCCCTGCAGCGTAAACGCCTGGCGTCACATTACCTGAACAGCTCACTCTTCCTGTCAGCACGAGGTAAGGAACAGCTCACCATCCTCTGCCTGCATCAGCATGTTTACACAGCTCACAATCAAACACTTTAACTCCACGTTCTCACAGTTTTAAAGTCAGTTTCATCTCTCATTACCCAGCAGCAAAAGCAGTGAAACATGACCTTTAACCTCATGGGCTATTTCACTGATCCTGAACTGAACTGTTCAAATTTGGTTCCAAATGTGCCGATTTCACCTTCAAGTCCTCACGATTCATGGTTCAGACATCACTGGACTCCCTAGGGTGACCTCTGACCTGCCAGCAGGAAGTAGCACATGCTGATGCTCATTCACTCATTCCTTCATTCACTCAGCTCATTGATTGCAGTGATCTGATTGGTTGATCTTGACTCGGTTACTAACCTACCTGAGATGTTTTAACTGAATGGCCTGCACGGCTTCTCCTCTAACCTGCCACTAACCTCTGCTCTGCTTCAATCCACATGCTAGACTCTGAGGATTTCTGCTGGAAGGTAGGTCATGTGATTCATGATGTCATACCCGTGTTTCAGGTCTTCTGTTTTCAGATGTGCATTAAAGTTCTTCATTTAAATCATCAGCCCGTCTCTCTTTTCACTGTCACTGACACTGTGAGATCATAGGCTAGCAATGTGTCAATCACAGGTAGCCCCGCCCTAAACTGTCCCCTGCTTCTTGCTCCTCTAATGGGACGTCATTTCCAAAATGAGCTACATGTTTTATTGTAAAAGTATCAGATGGAGTTCACTGAGCTCAGGGGTCAGCTGGCTGGAGGCTCCCCCTGCTGGCTGTTAGAGAAAATGCAGACCCTGGTGGATGAGACCGGTACTGATGGATGCTTTTCGTGCTCTGACAGCAGGACTTGGAGCATGATGACCACTGTGCCGTATGTAAGGAGGACGGCGAGCTGCAGCAATGCCACAATTGCCCTCGAGCTTTTCACCCCACCTGCCTCCACCCACCGCTCAAAACCCCACCCAGAGGCCCCTGGTACTGCCCCAAGTGCCAGAAGAAGGTACGACCTTCCCGTCCTCACAGGTTCAAAGGTTTTTGGCTTTCGGTGCTTAGCATGTGTGTCTAACAGCATCGATCTGTTTTTGCTGTCCAGGTCCTGAATAAGGAGAACATGTCATGGCCACAGAACTTCGTTCAGTCCTACGTTACACACAAGACGGGTAAGACACGCGGTGAGCGGCCATGTTTGTCCGAGCGTACTGACGGTGCACTGATACATGTTTGTGTGTGAGCAGTGAGGCAGGAGGAGAAGCGACGGCTGCTGAGGAGGAACAACGAGCTGAAGAAAGAGTGTGCTCACCTGGAGGAACAAGACAAGCAGCTCAACAAGACACTCAAAGTACGAACACACACAGAGTTCAGCGACACACTGTGGTCACAGGTCTGGGTCCAACTTTTCCTGCGCTTTTTGATCCTTCGTAACTTCGTAGGTGCAGCAGCAGTCTTCACATTATAAGTCTTTCAGTGGGTTTAAAACTGATTTGGTTGCAATTTCTACAAGAACTTAAATGTGAAACTTTCATGTGGACATGGATGCTGTAATTTGGGAAAAATAACACAAATTAACTTAAAAAAAACACATTATATATAGTTCAATTTTATTTACATAGTGTTAATTCACAACAATAGCCACCTCATGGTGTTTTATACTGGAGTGACTTTATAATAATAGATTATGAAGATTTATGAATAGAATGAAGAAGAAACACTCAGTGCATCATGGGAATCCCCCAGCACCTATTGCAGCATAACTAAGGGAGGATTCAGGGTCACCTGATCCAGGCCTAACTATATGCTTTAACAAAAAGGAAAGTTTGAATCCTAATCTTAAAAGTAGAGAACAGTACAGAAGAGCAGCCTGAAAACTGAAGGCTGTGCTTCCCATTCTGCTTTTAGGAACACTAGTACTTCTAGGAACAACAAGTAAGCCTTAAGGAAATGTATGGTCCAGAGGATGTGGACATTTCCTGTTTAGACAGCTTGATTAATCCTAATTTAGATTTCTGTTTTAACTGATAAAACACTCCTGTTGTCTTCCATAGATGGTTTCTCCATTTTGAAGTGTTTTCCTTTTTAGAGTTTAGTTACTAAAAGCTTCACTTGCACTGGCCAGCTCACCATCATTAACAGCACTAAATCAGAAAGGTGACTCATTACACATTTATTAGTGCACTGCATGGAAACACCACCAGAGGGCAGTATGCAGTAGTAAACAGCTGAGCTCAGCGAGCTGTGAAACAGAAAAAGGCATGCTAAACAGAGTGTAAGGGCCTGCTGATGAAGGCGAGGCAGCTAGCTAAAAAACGAAGCACTTTAAACTGCTGTCACCTTCAGATGAATGGAAGAAGGGTTCAACTGTGTTTAGCACGCCTCGTTTCTGTTTCATAGCTCACTGACCTCAGCTGTTAACACTACATACTGCCCTCTGGTGGCATTTTAAAGCATTGTATCATTGGCCTCTCAGTAGCCATCCCTGGTAGAATCCACGTTCCATTCAGGCAGATGGGACTGAACACCTGGTTATACCTGATTTTAACACCTGATCTGTAGCACGTAATACGTGTCCCCAGATGAGTGATCAGGATGCAGCTCACATGCTAATGCTGGGTGTGCCGGTGTACCTGTTGTACCTGACAGGACGTTGCTCTTCTGTTTCCTGTTGCTGCAGCAATGCATGGACCTGCGGGAGCGCCTGCTGGGGCAGCAGAGAGACACTCAAGCGTCGCTCGACCGCCTCAAAACTCTCATTAGGTTGATCCAACGCGACCAGCTCATCCAGGTCACCATGACGACCACCGCCACCATCGCCACGTCGTTGCTCTCACAGTCCTGGATCAAATCCACCAGCACCGCCGCCGCCGCCACCCCGCCGGGCCCCTCGGCCACGCCCCTGCAGACAAGCCACAGCCAGGACGACGTCAACATCTAGCCCCGCCCACCAGAGCTCCGAGTTTTTCCACAGAGGGCAGCGGTGATGATTTCTTTAGTCAGAAAAATATTGATGAAGAGCCTCTATCCTCCACACGATTCAAGTATTTTTTAAAACCCAACACCTACAGTGCTTACGAGATTTCTTTTTTTAAGTTCTTTTCTATTTATTAACATTCTTGGCCTTAATGTATTTATTACAAAAAGTTCGATTACAGCGTGGCGGCGGGAACGCGCGGCCCAGAAGATATTTCCCTTTTTTGAAACACAGGTCTGATTCCTGTCCTGCGTATAGAGAGAGAGAACAGTAGAGTTAGAGTAGATCCAGGATGGATGGAAGTGGACGGACTGTACATTGATATATCTGAGTAAATGTTTGTTCTCATTCTCCTATGAACAATGTTTTTGCCATAATGATTCAGGAAAATGTTTTCATCGTGTATGTGAACGCATACGAGCCTTCAAACAAAAGCAGAGAATAACTTTTTTCAGTATTAATAGAGTTAAAGTCAAAGAAAAAAAGTATTTAAGATTAAACTACAGAAATTAGCATTTCTAGTGGAGATTTTAGTATTTTCATGCTGATGCCTGTTGAAAAATGTAAGTTTGGAGTATTCAAGGGGATCACTGTACATATGTTGTATTATTATTATTATTATTATTATTATTATTATTATCACCATCATGATCATCGCAGGGTTTTTCTTTTTCGGTTTTCAAACTTTACCGAAGTCACACGTCTGAACGAGACGAGTTCCTGCTCGTTTAAAACATCCACTTCCTGTTTGACAGCAGAGCCAGAGAAACATGCCAGACATATTTTCATTAAAATTCATTTCTTATTTAAATCAATAGTAAATATTGATGCATCTAGATTGTAAAAATAACTGCAGAGCTTCACATTCTCTTTAAGGTTTAGTCGAAGAAAAGCAGAAAACAAACCATGCAAACTCTAATCTTTGCTCTTGAAAAACTAAGACTGCACTTAAAAAGTCAAAACTGCTCTGAAGCTCTGAATGATATGAGTTATTAGAAAACCATTTATAAAAACCGCTGAGCCCGACATTAAACTGGATTTAATTGGTTCAAACACCATGATGGTCAGATACCATGAGCGACGATAGTAGGACCACAAATGTTTGATCTCCAGTGAACCAACACAGACCTTACGGGAAGTTCACACAGGCCCAGCACTGAGTTTGTCTGCTGCTCACTGTGCAGCCAGTGCACGCTCTGCTGGACAGGCTGGGTCACTCCTCATTCATCCTCAGCACATTATCTGCATCATGCTCAGTTTGAAAAACCCAAAATGTTTCAGTATCAGATACGTGTATGCTGAAGCAGACAGAAGAAGCTGCTTCCACATTTACGAGGGGTCAACACAACACGTTTAATCTGGAGAGTTTTACTCCTGATGTGACCTCAAACTGATTTTTGTCTCATTTCAACATCACCCATCAAAATACTGAGTCAAGTCCTGTTAGACCACAGAAGAAACACATTCACGGCTTTAATATTAAGAACCAGCAGATCTTCAGTAGTCTCTGAATAAACTGTAAGCTGTGTGTAAGTGAACTTCTCTCTTCGTGCTGAGCTAAAGTAAAAAAATCCCGCTCTGCTGTCACAGGAAGTGATTGGTTAAGTGGGCGGGGACCGCCGTGTTCGCTCACAGCTGCACTCGAACACGCCGGCGCTCAGTCGATGTGACCCACCCGCCCCCTCTCACCTTTAACCAGTATAAAAAATATGCCAAAAACATTTTGTTGTTTTTGTACTGGGATCAGTAATGTGCTTTTTTTCTTCCCCTGCCCGTTTTTATATTTTTCGCTTTTTTTACTCGTGTTTTTCGAACAGCGACAAGCCTGTTAATCCGACAGATGAACACTGCCTCAAGTACAAATTGTTTGAAATCCAGGGTTTGCGTCTTTGTTGCGTCATTTTATAAACACGTTGATCGGAAATGGGACCGCTCTGTCAAACTGTCGGCGGGCCGGGACGCCGCTGTCAGTCCATTTGTCTCGCTAGTCTTCCTGCTGGTCCAGAGAGGTTCCATTTGAGTGTTATGAAGTTAGATTTAGTACATTTTTTATTTCTTTATCATGCAGCTCTCAACTTCCTGTCGATGCACAAACATGAAGAAACGGTCAGAAAAACAAAGGCTTTATCAGGAGGACGGGAAGGAATACATAAAGACGTGATTTTATTTTATGAGTCATATCAAGTCCAAAATACCGAAAAGATCCTTAATGTTGGAGAAACATCATCTGCACAAAAGATTAAAAAGCAGCCAAGCGACTCTGAATGAAAGAAACGATGAGCAATACATCGGCAAAACGGTTCCAAAGTGACTTCACTCCAAAAACACGTGCAAAGGCCTCCATCGGCTTTTGACCGTGCTGAGAGACAAAAGTGGGCACGGAAACACGACAGCCTGACTTTTCCAAAAGATGCTTTGAAGCTGACGCCTGAAATCTGTGCACCTTCACGTCCATTAGGTTTTAAAGAAAAATTGAATTTTAGAACCTCAACCCAAATCGAATAAATCAGGGCCACAGAGACTGAAAGGATTTTTGGTTTGTTCTGCTTTCATTTTGACTTAAATCTGCGAACATGTTCATAATGATGGATTCTTGTAACTCCAAGAGTCAGTAACATGAACTGACAAAATAAATAAAAGAACAGACGGTATCAAAAAGGATTACTTTTAAACTACTGAGAGTAAGAAGAAGGCGTAGGTTGTGAAGGTGCACAGACCACAGACACCTCGGCTGACCGAGGGATCCCAACCTCAGATGAACGTCTCTCAGCACCAAATTTTCCTGCGTCCGTCGTTCTCTCTCGTCAAATGAACAAGTAGTTTTTCAGAATAAGAGCTCTGTCAGATTACAGAGCCTGGAAGGAAAGAATTTTCCTAAATTCTGACCCCAAAGTGCTGATCTCTGAACCATGTGCTCAGGTTAGTGAGTCCTGGTGCAAATAAAATGTTTTACATCAGAGGAAAGCAGCACATTGACGAAGAGATGCACGGGGATCTGTGTGGCTACCTTAGCTAATGAAGTCTTGGATTCAGCCCTTTCAAAATAAAACGGTTCAGTTTATGCTCCTGCATTATTAGTCAACACAAAAGGTCATCAACACCTTTTTTTTCCACTAACTTTGTTAACCTCACAGCAGCCATATTGTTTAAAAGGCACCAACAGCACAAATTTGGTCCAGTCCAGACTCCAGTTGGCTGAGGTGAGGCCTAGCAGACAGCTAGTAGCTACAGCCACCAGTGTCACCATCACCTGCCAGTCAAAGAGGTCCCGTGAACTGCAAACTTTAAACCTTAATACAGTTTAAAACAGTTGAGTTATAAAAACTTTCTTCCCCTTACAGTTGTTTGTCTCTGACTCCAGATATGAACCTCAAACTGTTACGTCTCCTTCTTCTCCAGTATACAAAACTGTCATCTGCATATGGAGACACTCATTCATCTCTTTTACTTCCTCTTATCTTTATTCTGTATCAAAAGTTTCATACAGTTGTTATAATGGGGGAAATTATCTAAAGAGACCAACAGTTTTTGTATCAGGCTGTAAACATGTTTATTTTTACTGACTCACTGCTGCTGCCTCTGGTGGATATTAGAGCTTAACGTAACTTAACTCTTGAACTAAACTCTTCCTGGCTCCGAATTTGAGACGAACCTTCAGTAAAGTGTAAAAACATAAGATTAAATCTTTGAGGGTGACGTGAATGATGCCATGTGATGCATATCGAGTAGGGAAATAAAACCAGAAGGAAACCATATCAGCGCTCTGTGCCACGTCCATGCTCCGCCCCTTTAAAATGAACAAACCTGTCCCTGCGAACGAACCTCTTCATCCGTTTCTAGAAATCCTCTCCGGGAGAAACTGTGCAGTGCTTAAACAGATCTATTTTAATACACGAGTCGACATTTGAACAAAAACATTTTTATATTCTTTTATGGAGGAGCAAAACGAGAAAACAGAACATTGGATTTTCTATTGTTTGCCAGTTCTGCATTCTGACTTCTCGCTTCGGTGTATTATTTTAACCACGAGGAGGCGGCGACGGCGATACGAGGGTGTTTAGATGGAAGTGAAGTGTGTGTTGGCTGTGGAAGTAGAAGTTTTCTTTGTCATTGATAAGGGGACTGTCCAGTGGATAGTGTGTATAGGAAAGTGTTTGTCTTAAATATGCCAATGTAGTTTTTCTTCTTTATGATGCATTAAAAAGCGGATTGATGGAAGGTGGTAAATGGTTAAAGAGTAGTCTCACCTTTTTGTACCAAGTTCTTACGAAAAATTTAATCATTAATAAACAAAATTCAAGAATAAAAACGGCTCAAATTTGTTTTATTCTTAGCAGTTTCTCTACAGTCTGCTCTTATTTTGAAAGTCCAGCCCTTGTGTTTCCTAGCAGCTGACTCACTGATGAGGATTTTGCTTTGGTGGTCCTCCTCCAGCTCTCAGACCACCTGAAGGTTCACGTTCACCTCTTATCTGAAGAAAACGTGGTTCAGAGCAGGAATGAATCACCTTCACACCAGAAAGCTGAGGGCTGAACCTGAACTCACCTGCGCACGGGTCTCCTCAGGCTCGGATTTTACTCAATTGTAGATGAGGATTCTGATTTCTGCTCAGTGTGAAGCAGAACTTTCTGAATTTGAGGCTCACAATGAAATAAGAGCGTGCTCAGTTTGAGCAGTTACAGGTAAAGTGACCTCAGGAGAGGCTGAAGGTGAGATCGGCTGAATTTAAATTGGGGACAGAAAATGGGGCAAGCTGACCGTGTACCTGCATGCTCATTGGCTAATGAACATACACTTCTTGGACGAAGCTGCTCAGCATCAACCAACCGTTTTTCTCCAATAACGCGTGAAGTCCAACAGTGAAAAAAAAATCTAAACAAAAACAGGTGAAAGCAGAGAATTTATCACATATAAAGGTACATTTAAAAGATAAACCTCTGGGTGTCTTCTGTCAGGAAAACATTCTGTTTGTACAAACCTGATGAAGACGGCGCTCTGAGGGTTTGAGGTTGTTACAAAAACAAAACTTACTGCAATCAGTTTTTACATTTGGCGGTCTGCACTCGACAGAAACACAAAATACCACAAACATGGAAACGGATTCCAGCTTCTCGTCCAATCAGATCACCTCCAGTGTTATTACTTCATTAAAGATGAAACACTTAAACTATAAATAAAACCAGTAACGTCACCATCATGAGTCCAAACGTGAAGGTTCATGCTTGGAGGTTCACCTTGCATTTGACCTTTTTAAAAACGATAAGAGTTAAAAAAAAACCAAAAAAAAAAAAAACAGTTGCCGCCGTCCTTCAGGGCATCACCTGTGCAGGTGGGCAGCGGGAGCCGAACACTGTGTGGACGTGCTCGATGAGGAGCTCAGCGAAGATGTTGATAGGGGTCAAAGCGGTCAGGGAGATGGAGCCGTGACGAGGCCAGACCAGGTTCACGCCAAAAACACACGCCAAGTTAGATGGAGACATCTTGTTTATGATGCTTTCCTGAGATACCTGAAGGGGGCGCCGCACAGGCGAGAGAGAGGGAACAGAGAAAAGACATCAACAAACTGGAAAGGTGCTGCAGCATTCAGTTTGACCTGCTGGTGGCAGTGGTGTCTCACTGTTAGAGTAAAGTCACCGATACACAAACAAGTCCGACAGATCAAATGATGTTTTTGTATATTTAAGATGATTTTTATTGTAACTTATTTCCATATTCGAAGGCGTTGCTGTTTGAGTCGTTTCATATGTGACGTCACAAGTATGTAAATCAGCTGCTGAGACTGCTTCATTTTACAAATCTGACCAGCCATCTCCGTTTACAGTCTCAACTTTACAGCAATAAAAATCTGTTTGCTCCAATCAGCTGTTTGTGTGTCTGATCGATCACCTCCTGATTGGTGCTTCTCAGACTCATCTGAGCCGTGACTCACCTGGTGCAGGAAGCACAGCAGGTACTTTGCCACAATGAAATTATGTTCAGGTAGACTCTCGACGATCTGTTTGCATCGGGTCACCCGCAGACTGCTCTCCACATCTGCAACCAATCAAAAACCACTTTAGTCTCTAGAGAACACAGCCCCTTTTTCTTCTTCTCCTGCACAAATGCGGAAGTGCGGGACTCACGGAGCAGCTCCTGGACCTGGCTGTAGACCCGGAAGGTGAGCAATGGCTCAGGAAGCTCTCTGAGGAATGTCTTCAGGATCACGGCAGGAACGTGCACATCTCCTATCTGCTCGAAGTTCACCGGCTTCCCTGCATGAGTTTAAATAAAGTTAACTTTATTGACAATGCTATTTTTCACAGATCCTGAACTCAAATTTATCCACAAATTTTAAAAATGAAGATATGAAAATAAAATAAAAAATAAGATCTTTTTTATAAAATAAAAAATAGTCCAATAGAAAAAATGGAAACAAAAACAAATATTTGAATCAAACTACAAGAAACAAAAATAATACATAAGATAAATATAATCAAACTTCATGAAATAACATTAATAAATTGGAACTACAGCAGTGTAGCTTATATGAGTGGAAAAAGGATTGAAGAGGTTTTTTGGGTGAGCAGTACAGTAAAATCATCAATCAGAATCACCAGGAGCTGCTGTGATTGATTGATCACCTGGAGATTGATCTGTGATCATGCTGATCTTAAATGTTACGTTCATGAACACGAGCTGTTTCCCATTTCTCACAGTTATCTCCATCTGAAGGCGTCACCTCGCACGGCAGGAAGTTCATTTAATGCAACATTGGCCTCAGCATGACTTCCTGTCTGTTTTGTTTTTTTTATGACGATCTGAGAGCCCCTTCTGCTGAGGCAGGGAGACCCCACTCACCCAGGTTGTAGAGTTTCTGTACTTCCTTAATGAGCTGAACCCGAGCCGATCGCCTGAAGAGCCCCTCAGTCCTCAGACCTGAAACACACCGTGATGCATTCACTGACATCAGCTGACAACGTTTTTCTCCGGTTTACAGTCGACTGCAGATAATCTCCTCACAAACTCTGATCACAGGTCTCACCTTACTGACCTCACTTTATCTGACTATCCAGACAGAGCTCTCAACTGGATCAGGTGACCCTGAACTCACTGTTCTGAGATGAAGCCTCACCTTTCTCCTTCAGGTATGTGACAGTCTGGGTCATCACAGGTGGGATGACGGCCTCTCGGTTCTTCTCTCTGATGCTGTCAGAAAACATGTTTCATTGATTAAAACCGCTCGTTAGCGATCGACTAAACTACAGAGGGACACTCACTACTGCAGACTAACGCCGAACTGCTGGGTGGGCAGGGGGGGCCGGGGCGGGGGTGTTTTCACAGAGGGCGGGGGTCCTCCTTTCTGAGTCGCTCGCAGCTCCTCGTCATGTCTGTGGAGAGACGATAAACACGGTGAGGAGCCGTTGGGCGTCCGAGCAGTTGGGCGTCCGAGCCGAGGAGCACCGACCTGAGCACTTCTAGAGGGATGAAGAGCTGCTCGTAGTTCAGGTGTTCCTGAAGCTCAGCCAAGTAGTTCACATACGTCAGCTTCCTCCCAAACTTGTGACTGCAAACAGAGAAGAAGAGACGAAGAAGAATCAGCTGCAGCGTGACCGAGAGCAGCTAGAGAACTTCCTGCTAAGCCTCAGGTGTGCTCAGGTACATCTGTACCTGATCAGAGGTTTGAAAAGGTTCCAGACGATTCGGATGAAGTTGGTGGGATGGACAACGTACAGAGCCTTCAGGTTCTTCTTGTACCTGAAACACATGTGAACACACCTGCTGAATAATCCACTAAAATGAGCAGTCTGGTTCTCGGTCCATGATCTGTGGCTCTCCCTGACGGTTCGTGATACCACGGTAACCTGACCGATACCACTTCTCAGAGACAGGTGAACAGGTAGAATCGACCCTGACGCACCCCTCAGGACTCATTGCTGCACCTCAACACAACTTTAAGCACATTTGAAGAGCTAAAGAGGTGCAGATATGTCCCTCAGTGCCGAGCCTGGTACCACATTTTTTAAAAGGTCATTTTTTGCACTTTTACAATTAAAAGGTCCAAATAAATAGAATCGAATTGAATCGAGTTGAATGCAAAACTGATCGACCGCCCAGCCTGTAGATCCCGGCGGCTGTTACCTCCTCTGACTGAAGGCTGGAGTAAAGCTGGAGGTTCTAGTTCTCCACAGAAACGCTAAAACGTCTCCGAGACTGAAGCTCGGAGTAAACTGTGGAGGGTCTGAAAGGGTTTCCTGCTGTATAGGAGCTGATGGTGCAGCTGGTCCACACACTCTGACGTCACACTGAGCATGCTCTGTAGCAGACCTGAACTTGAGGTTCTGGTCTCTGCAATAAAGCGCTGAACTTGACTCATAAAGAGTACAAGAAATTGAGGTGACCTACTTCCTGTCGAACTCGCTGTAAGCCTCTCGTAGCCACTTGAGAGACGGCTTGTTGCTGCTCCTCAGGCCATAGTGAAAGTACACCAGGATGTAGTCCATCTCCACGTACTGGTCCAGTGTGAACTTCAGGTACCTGCAGACAGAGAACATTGTGAAAACCAACCACAGAGGACCTGTATGTCTCTGACCATGGCAGGCTGCAACATGGACTCACTCGAGCAGGCGGCGGTGATTCAGCTGGTGCGAAGGTGGTAGGCAGCAGCTGCTAAAGACAATCAGCTTCCTGCCGTAGTGGTCGTCCCCTGGAACCAAAAACGGCGAGAATATTAGCAGATCATTAGCATTGGTGGATCGTTCTGAACTGGTTGACTGAAGCGGAGCTTACCCGAAACCTGGATGATGCCGTGTCGAGCCACGTCGTAATACGGGTGGGAGGGGTCGAGACTTGGTGTGCTGACTGGAGGAGCTGATGGACCGTCTGTGACACAACTGCCCTCCTCCTCCTTCTGCAGCTCTGTTAGAGGAAGAACCACCTGAGTAACTCACACCGACAGTGTCTGTCTGTCTGATTGAGTGTGTGTGTGTCTCTGCCTGCCTGCGTGTGTCTGAGGTGCATTTGAACTCTTTAAAGCTTTCCTTTACAGCTGACTGATCAGCTGATCCATCAGGAGCTTCCACATTTAGTCAGTAACAGAAGATCCTTCACAATAAAAACCTGCAGATGTAACCACTGGTTATATTTGAGATTAAAAAAGTAACTGACCAATCAGATCTCTGGAAAATGACCTCACCATTGTGTCTGTAGTAAAGTGTGAAGTGGGCGTGACACTCGTCAGCTTCAGTGTGAGCTATAAATTCTGATTAATAACCCTGATATGACGCCAAGCTGCTCCCCTCTCCTTTGAAGAAGTCAAAGTTTAGCCTGAGAATAATCACATGTGATAAATTGCTCATTTATGAACCTGAGGAGAAGAAATTACACATCAGTGTTTCCCCGTCACAGCACAGACTTCCAGAATAGAACAGTTCCACTTCTGGACATTCCTCTGACGTTACTGTCACAGACCTGAAGTTACTGTTTCACAATTTCTAATCTTAGCTTTCTCTGTAACATCAGTCTCTCTGCTATCAGAAGATCTGTTTCTAATTGGTCAACAGCTGATAACTTCGCCTCATTCATGAGACTCGAGCCAGACTGGTAACAGGAACCTGCTCCTTCTGACCTCATCAAGGTCTTATCTGCTGCTCTCGGTCTCCATGTTCAAGTCAGGCTGCCCTCAGAGGTCCCAACCTCAGACACAGCTTCACAAAGACTATCCAAACACAGTTACACACATCATCATCATTATCATCGTCACCATCATCACCACCTGAGTTTTGGCTGAGTTTTTAGAAATGACCGGTGATTAGTTCTGAATTCCAAACGTGTAGCTCCGCCCATTTCCGAGATGACTTCCTGAGATCAGTGATTATCAGGGTGGAAACTGGAGCTGTAATCTGTGCTCGGGAAGTTTGTTGTAAACACACAGCAAGGTTGATAACAGACAGGAAGTGACCCAAGCGCACAAAGGCCAACTTTAGCCCCGAGCAGGAGCTGCCCAACAATCAGAGCCAGGGCGCTGGGCTGTAGTTTTCCTGCTGGAGAAACCGAAAGCTTCATCTGCAGGTTTTAAAGTGTGCCAGCATCCTGTGACCGCAGGCCAACTCAGACCGCTGTGCTTCCATCGATCCATGTCTAACTGACACGTGTGTTATTTATGTGACCGGACAGCACAGTGACAATGACCTGAAGAGGAAAATGACTCATGCTGTTCAAACATTTCTACAAATAAAAATCTGAAACGTGTGGCATGCATTTATTTTCAGCCTCTTTTCTTCTAAGACCCCTGGATCAAACGCAGGTCACTAACAGGACACCCACAGGTCACCTCTGTCCAGCTGTTCTGTGACAGCCTCAGAGGTCCCTGAAAGAACAGCAGTGAACAAACAGCAGGTGGGTTTGAAGGAGCGGAGGTTATAAACAGATCTCAGGCTTTGAGAGCCTCACAGAGATCCACTCACTCCGTCATCCACAGGAAGAGTAAGCAATGGCTGAGAGGCACACAGTCACTGTGAAGCAGCTGCTGAGATCCACAGTCTGTCCACAGGTCATCAGTTATAATAATCATAATAATAATAACAACAAATTTTATTTAAAAGCGCCTTTCAAGACACCCAAGGACAAAACTAAGACCTATAAAAAACAAGATAAAATAAACAAACAATAAGTTCACACAGAAGAGGCGAAAAGAAGGTAGAGCAAGTTGGCTAGAAGAAAAAGATGGAATTGAGCGAGCAGAAGAGGTGGTGCTTAACAGGTCTGAAAGGTAAGGAGGAGCAAGGTTATGAAGGGCCTTGAAGGTGAACAGAAGAAGCTTGAATACTATTCTGAATTTCACAGGAAGCCAGTGAAGTTCCTGAAGGACAAGGGTGATGCGCTGGTAGGAGGGGGTTCTGGTAATAATGCGGGCAGCGGAGTTTTGAAACAGTTGAAGCTTATGAAGGGATTTTTGGGTGAGACCATGTAAGAGAAAATTACAATAGTCACTGGGGGAGGTAACAAGACTATGAACAAGAATGGACACAGACTGAGTCGAAAGAGAAGGGTGTGAACGGGTGAGATCATTGGTCTGCAATTTATAGGATAGTGAGCTGTCAAGGATAACACCAAGGCTCTTAACCTGATGTGAAGGGAAAACTGTGGAGTTGTCAATAGTGAGAGTGAAATGATTTGCCTTCAGTAGGTTGGATCTAGTGCCAATAAGTAGAATTTCAGTTTTATCCTCATTGAGCTTAAGAAAGTTGGAGCTGAACCAGGATTTTAACTGGGATAAGTAATCTGAAATAGAAGAAGTTGGAGGGAGGAATCGGACCTGTGGGAGAGATATAACTGGGTGTTACCTGCAAAACAGTGAAAGTAGGGATCAACTTTAAAATGGTACCAAGAGGGAGGATGTATATTATGAAGAGAAGAGGGCCTAAGACTGAACCTTAGGGTACACCAGCAGTGACTGGGAATAGACGAGAGCAGAATGATTTAAGTTGGATAAACTGGGAGCGGTCAAGGAGATATGATTGGAAGCAGGCTAGAGGTGTGTCAGAGATGCCAAGAGAGGAAAGTCTGTTTAGAAGGATGGAGTGAGAGAGTGTCAAAGGCTTGAACTTAGATCCATAAGAACAAGAATGTTGAGAAGACTAGAGTCAGCCTCAAGTACAAGACACACAGCAGGGGCTCTGGTCACATGAGACCAAAACACAAACCCAACACTGCACATGAACCTAACGGAGCATCGTGCTCGTCTCCAGCAGGCAGATGAGAAGGTGGACAAAGGTAAAACAGACGGTGCTGCAGAGGAATGCTCAGATACAAGTCTAGACCCGAATCAAGCCACTCACAAACGAGCTCCAGACAGCTGAACTCACATGCTTCTCAGATTTTTACTAAAAACTTCTGAACACCACGAATCATTTTCCTTGCACCTCACAGTGAAGCACAGCCATGTGCTGCTCTGTTACATTAATGTGGGCTGACAGCAACACCGACTCCTAACATCTGAAATCTTCTCAGACCGACTCAGACTTCATTGAAGATGAAGCTGAGGATGAGGACTTCCTCAGAGAGTGAAACACGCAGCAGCAGATTAAAGCCGGACCTCCTGCTGTGGATCATCTCAAACGCTGTCTGTAACGGTCTGTCGTTTCTCTTCATTTAGAGAACATCAGTATGAACGTGTACTGTGAGCAGCTGACCCTCCATCATGCAGCTAACCACCGGGTAGAACATCACCACGTCCCTAAGCCTGCAAACATCTGCTCTCCTCTCTGTTTACATTCAACCTTACTGCAGAGCCGAGTATGCTTTACAATCTACATGACACAGCCACAAACACGACTAGAAAAGCTCTCAGAGCTACCTCACCAACCACAGAGTCAATACAACACCCCCCTCCCATTACTACAGGAAGCGCTGAGAAGTTTCCAGGAAAGCACCTGACAAACCAGGACCTGGAAAGCCGCTGCACACTCACCGATTTCTGCCAGCTGCTCCAGATCAGCCGAGGAGCTCATTCTGCTGGAAGAGAGCAGAGACTGATCAAAACAAAAAAACAAACAATCACACACACCCCTCCGGAGCGAACTGAAACCTATACAGCGCACCTGAAAACACCTGAGTTGCTCTTCAAACTCGCGGTTACCCGCCGCGCGCGCTCTCTTTTCCGTTTTTTTTTTAGCTGCACGCGGTTCACGTAGCCCTCCAATCAGTGCTAGGAGGAGGAGAAGGGGGCCAGAAACTCACCTGAGGCCGGTGAGGTGACGTTACAAACCGCCAAGCGTACAGGTAACAAACATCCAAACTTCCTCCAACTACCGCGGGCTGGCCGGCGCTCTGCGCATGCTCAGAGCACAGGGGTTTCCCACAGCGACTCTCCGGAAAATAAAAGGAAAAATATACTAATAAAAGCAGAACTTTATTTATTTTTTATATTTGTAATCGAAACATTTTTAGATTTAAATCCTGACGTGAGCGTTTGCTCTCGGCTCTGAATCACATTTTTAATCGAACTGCTTTTTTAAAGATTTATTTCCTCCTGAGTGTGACGCATGAGCGCGAGACAGTAAAAGTGCAGCTGAATCAGGCTTCAAACATCAGATCAAATTATTTTGCCTCAAATGATTTTTCATTCAAACTTTTTTTTTGTATTTGTGAGATGAACCTTCTTCCTCCTGTTGTTGCAGCAGAACTCATGTGGTGCGTTGAATTTGTCAATATTTTGTCACATTTTAAACGTTTTCTACCACATGAATATATATTTGTGCATTATCGTTCGGATTTATTTTATTTCAAATAATAAATTTTCTAATTTTAATGCCATATTATTTCTTTATTTTTCTTTGTTGTGTTTATCTTAAAAATAAATTTTCTTCAATACATTTGATGTTTTCCAGGGGTCCCCCCCCCCCTCTTTTAAATTTGTAGATAAAATTCAATAAGAACATTTAGAGAGTTAAACTGGTGTTTGGTGCACAGAAATCCTAAATCCTGGATTTTTCTCCAAAGTGAGCAGTGTGTTCTTTAAACTACACGATTACCTATTTTATAGATGAAGGTGATCACAGAGGGAGGTCACAGCCTTCCTACACTCCAAAGGAAAATCAGGAAAGTGAAGCTGGTGTGAGATTATTATTCTATCATATGTTATCCTATGCCTGTAATCGAAATGAGTGAATCATTATACTGCTGTAAGCCCCATCATACTTATTATAGAGAGTATGATCAGTAGTTTTAGTTTACATTATACTTCTGAATTAAGAAAATGTGAAAATCATTAGATTTCTTAGATAGGTTTATATTATCCTATACTGTTGATTTACTGTGAATGAATGACACTGTTTCATGACATTTCATACTGCTGAGTTAAGAAGAGCATATTGTTTGCAGAGGGCCTTGTTGTCTGATAACGGAGGAGACGGACCACATTCCACAAGAGTTTCACCCCCACCTGTTTTCTGCAAGCAGAAAGACAGGGAGCCAAGGCCATAAGTCAGGCTCAGCCAGGAGTTAGAAAACATGTGAATGTTAGGATTTTACGACTAGGTGGGGGCCATCAGAGGCTATAAGAGAGGAACCCTCCACCGTTTTGAGATTAGCTGCCTCCCCATCCGGATGGTTTGTGCTCAAAAGTGTTGAATTCTATGTAATAAAGTAATTGTTGATTGAGCATTTATACACCGAGTATTGTCCTTCCTTCAGCCCAAAGATCAAAAGAATTGGGAGGATTTAACACTGGGGATTTATTTAAAGAAGGAAACAGGATTAGAGAGCACAAAGGAGAGGAAACCAAGCCAGCGGTTTGGTTTGTGTCACCTGGGGAAGAAACCATCACCGCTGGAGTTCTCCTCGGGAGGAGATCAAAGGGTTTCCTCTCAGACTCTCTGCAGGACGAAACTTGTGAAAGCCTGACATCTGCTGGACTCTGCTGCCTCCCTCTGATGCTCTTTACAGTCTCTCTAATTACCCTCGTCTCTAACTGTTGGTCAGGGTTTTTTTTTTAACTTTACTGAAACATTTCCCCCTTCTGAGCTTCATCAGGTGAACCCAGGAGAGAGAGGATATATTTTCTGCTACCTGTCTGTGCATTAACATGCATTCTTCACCTGTTAGATGATGCGTATGTGGATCTCTCTGAAAGACAGGAGTTTTATGGAGGACAGAGCTGGATTTTCATTTGAATTCTGAGCTCATTTGAACATATGAAGCGTCTCTGGTTTCTTTCAGTGTGATGGCTCCTGCTGAGGCGCTGCAGTTTAAAAGGAAATCCTGCAGGGAAGGATTTACTCACAAACACATTTATATGCAAAGCTGTCACAAACTCTGTGGGGAAAAATTTCCAAGAAAGAGGTTTTTGTCATTTGGTCTGAAGCCGGCAGCGTTTCAGCGATGGGTGAACAAAGAGGAAGTTACATGAGACAGAAGGCAGCAGACTGAAGAATCAGCAACACAAACAGTGTAACGTCAGACACAAGCCTGCTGTTTCAAATGAGGCGGTTCAGAGGAAATTAAGCCTTCTCTGCACAGCTCACCCTTTAAAATTAGTTATTTTAAACGTACTGCCTTAAAATCACCCATCAGATCAAGACTTCAAACTCTTACAGCCCATCATACCTCAAAATAAGATTCAAATGTAGCATTTTAGGTTCCCTCATATGTTACAGATGTTTGGTGGCGTACCTCAGGGTCTGGCACTGGGCTCACTGACATTTCTTTTTCAAACTGAGCAGCAAATCACACATTTTCTCAGTATCTGTGAAACATGGTTCATGAGAGCACAAAACAGCATGTTCATTGACCAACAGTCTGAAACCAAAAATATTGAGTTTATAATATGATAAAAGAAAAAAAAAAATCCCTCACACCAGAGTACCTGTCTCACAACAGTACCACTTCTTGTCACACGCACTTAGGGAATGAAACACCTTTAATGTTACAGCAGCTTGGAAGTCTGTAACTTGATATGGAACTGTCACCGTTTCACCTACAAATGATTTAGCATCACCAGTTCACCTAACATGCATGTCTTTGGACTGTGGGGAGAAGTCTGAGTACTCTACAGACAGAGAAGGATTCAAAGCGTGAACCTTCTTGGTGTGAGGTGATCCTGATCAGCTCTGGATAAACTTGATGCTGCTAACAAGTAAAATATGCTGAATGAAACATTAGAGCAATAATGAAAGTTTTAAAACAGAAGCTCAACAGACAGGACAGGACTCTTTAAGCGAAACAGCAGCTAAGAGGACGCCTTAAGTTTAAAACTTTAGCTGTATTGGAGTTCAGGCTTCACCTGCAGAAGCTTCAGGTCAAAGATCTGCTCCATCTAAACCTGAAGTCTATTTGCCGCCATTTATTACAGTCAAAGGAACGAGTGTGATGCACTGCCAACTGAGGGCGCCTCATCAGGTCTGTTAATGCACACACAATGAGATCCTAACCCAGCATGCTTCTGATATTTCAGGGTGTTCTGAGAGTTGTACTACAGCCCCTCCCCTCAGGCTGTAAGGGTTAAATTAGCCCCATTACATAAGACAGTAGCTGTTTATAGCACAGGAAACATGCAGGTCGGCACTCTGAGCTGTCAGGTTGGGGAATCAGCGATGGCTGTCAGGACCTCAGAGCCAGGAATGCTTGGCGGCACGCTCACGGCCACTGTGTTCACCACTCCTGCTGACATGATCAGAAACGAGGCACGAGACCGTGGGTGTGTTTCTAGTCGACGCTGAATATTAACGAGCTTCTGGGGCAAATCTGATGACCTGCTCATTAGAAAAACAGGTGAGGGGCGTGAAACCCCCTCTGGTGATACCGTGTATGACTTCATTATAATCTGCTGGCTGTTCAGCTACACACTCAAGCAGAATAATGCACGTTATTAGCTTATCAGCCCGTGACGACAGCCACTGTATGGATTCATGATGATAAGAGCTTCACATATAAGAGCTGACTGCTGGGGAGATGGTTTAGTGCTCCACACAATAAAATACACACCATCAAACTCCATCTGAGAGCAGCGGGGGGGCCAAGGACACAAAGGGGAGAGAGTTCTGATATGGTATTCTCTGATTATGCAAATCAAGTATATAGGGACTATGTGACCCAAATATGGAGAGGAATAATGATGAGCCTAATCATAAGCAGGAAGATACTTGACACCTCCACATACAGTAAGACTGCGAGTACAAGTGGAAGATTACAACCACCCCAAATCAAAATATAGTTTAAGGGAAAAAGGAGGGTTTATATAAACTGAGCAGCTCACTGTATGAATTTTCTGATTTATCTTTTAAATGAGAGCAATTAGCACGCAGTCACTTCCTTGGTGTAAAAATTAAGCTTCTTCTAGAACTAACGTTGTATTTCTTTTTATGAGGAAAGTGGGTTTCTTTTTAGAGAGAAAATAGAAAAAAACTACTCACACTTGGCACGAAAATATTGTATTGAAACCTGGAGATGAAGAAGCCCTCCAGAGATATTTGACTGTACTGAAAGAGAGAACACATGCCTTTGTGTATACCTGAGATAGTGAGAGAGGGAGCTGGGAATCCTCTTCTTCATTATGTGCTTCCACCATGGAGGCTCTATAAATAGAGTCAGGGAGGAGAGATGGAGGGGGAATAAAGCTGAAAAATGCTGAAGGTAACATTTAGACTAAAGGATGAAGATGTTCAGTGTCTTATGTATGCAAGAGGAGGCATCCATCCAACCATCCAAAAATGTCCTTTACTTAAACATGCATCCAACACTTCCTCTGTGTCATCCAGCAATAAAAGAACCTGATTTCATTCAGTTCAGTAGTGCCAAGTGGCAGCCCGGTGATCCACCTGTTTAACAGTTTAGCTATCCATCAACGCCAGCAACTAGTAAGCTTAGGATCATTATTACCCAGAAGATCCAAGTCATCAGCCTAAAGCTGAGAAAAGATGGTCATACAAAGCTGATGTTTAAATGTAAAACTTGTAATTTTCTTTCCTAAAGTCCAGCAGAAAACTGCCCCACCCCTCACTTATGACCTGCCTGCTCAGTTTCACCTCAGCTAATTGGAGTCCCTGAACTGGACCTCTGGACTGTGTTTGTGCTGTTGTATACTTTGGAGCATTTTTAATGACCAACAGTATGGCTGCTGTCAGGTTCAACCTGATCATTTAACCTAATAGTTAAATGATTATTCTTCTTAAGGTACTTTTGACTGTTTCCTTAGTTCTCAGTGGGTTCCCACAGTAATGTTCATGTTTGATTAAATGGCCTCGCATGTCTATAAGACTTGGATCAGCACAAGAAGCACAGCAGCCTGTGATCCTCTGACGGGCCTCTAATGAGGAGTAATTCTACTAACACATCGGTCAAATAATCAATATTACTTAAATAATGTTGAATAAAATAAATGATATCAATGATGAGGCTTTACTCTTCCATATGTTTAGAGGTTCAGCCCTGTGCTTTCCATTATGAACACATCGATTCTCCAAATAACTAAATTAAATGTACAGGGTGGGCCATTTATATGGATACACCGTAATAACATGGGAATGGTTGGTGATATTAAAG
>NW_024582571.1:286659-310648 GCF_018398535.1 Haplochromis burtoni
TCCCATGTTATTACAGTGTATCCATATAAATGGCCCACCCTGTACACAAAACAAGTGTATTAACATGTGCTCCTGCTGTAAGCAGTGTGAAGCGTTTTCCTCACATTACTGTTTGAATGAAGTGAAAGGAGCTCCTCTGTGAATTCTGCTAATCTGACTTTTCTAAGCGCTTCATTTCACCCATCATTATCCTCCTCTCCGGACTCAGATTGCCTCTGAGCAGCAGATCCTGCAGCCTGCGATGCAGCTCAACAGCCAGCAGATGTCAGTGTTGCAGCAGAGCGTCCTCATGGTGTCCTGAGAGCTGCAGACAGCAGCTCGCACTGAGACTCATAAATCCACCCCGAGCGGTGTGATAATCAGCGTGCACTGATGTATGGGCACAGCGTTATCTGTTTCCATGCACAGTAGCTCCACAGTTTAATGCAGCACACGGCGGCCGAGCTGCAGGCAACCCCCAAAGACACCCCGGGGCATCCAAATGTTGACAATATTAAATCTTTCAAAGGAGCATCCAGAGTCTGCATGTCAGGAGGTGTGATTCATGTGATGCCATGAATAAAAGCTTAACCATCCACACTCTGTCATGATGCTTCAGTCCTGAAGCTTCATCAAAAATGTGAAACAGACTCCACACACACGTGAGCTAATTATGCTGGCAGCACCCTTTAGAACAGATGAAAGGTCCATCATCACTGACCTTTTATCTGTGGGGGCATCTAACAACTCTAAGAACTGCAGCTTTAGTTCTTCATGCTGGCTTTAGATTTCAGCCCTGGAGTTCATCAGCTGATCGCCTTCAACAACAGCCAGAAGCTGTTTCCAGAGAAGAAGCTTCTAAAAGTCAACAGCAAACAGAAGACACATGCAGTCAGTCCAAAATGTCTACCACAGCTAGCAGAGCTCCACACTGTTGTCCTCATATACAACAAAGCATCATCCATCCACCCATCCATCCTAGTGGCTGCAGGCTAAGCAGTTAATTATTTTCCCCAGCAAAGTTCTTCCAGTTCCTCCTGATGGACCGTGAGGTGTTTTTAGACCTCTCCATCCTGAAGATGCTTCTACTACGAGCTCCACCAGGATGTCCCAGTTCATCCTCCCTGAGACTGCAGACCGCTGCAGGCACCATGAGTGATCGCCATCTCTGTCATATGTCTGATGTTTCCAAGGACGAGTCTCCTCAGTCACACACATTCATTCGAGTGGACTGTCCTGGGCAGACAGGGGCATTCCTCTTAGTGCTGCTTTCATTATTTATAAGTTATTGATAACTTTTTTTCATAATTTCTGCACATATTTTATGTACCTGGTAGTTTGTGAGCAATAATGTTGGTGTTATCTCGTCCTGCAGATGATGTCCAGCTCCTCCAGCTGTGATTGCAGCTGTGAGTCCTGGTTTTGAGTCTGAGTGATTGTTTTTGGAGAAGCAGCTGAAGGAGAGTCTAAATAATGGCGGAAACAGCTTAAGGCAGAAAAACAGAAGCCTGGACTGGAGGGGTTGGTGCATGAATGAAGTGATGAGTAGTTGTCTCTGTGATGTATGCACTACATCCAGGAGGAAATGTGGAATTATTGATTACAGTGCATTAATAAACATGTTAACAGGTAATCAGCTGTCCTGTTTGGTGTTAAATGTTCTCTGACATCAAAGAAGACGATCAGCTGAATAGTCAAACTCTCAGCCCCTGGGCCTGTGGGCTCCAGCAGCTAATGTAAAGCAGTGAGCAGCAACGGCGGCGGCTCCTCATCCTGCCGCGCTGCATCACAGGCTCTAATTGATTTTCCGTTGCTACGATCTCAAGGTGACATTCTGGGCAGCAAGGATATCCTCACACTCCCAGCGCCAATTAATACCAGTTTCTCTGCGGCGCTTCTATCTGCACCAACACACCCGGGTGGCAGTTTACAGTCACACTCCCTCCCCAACGCCATTTCCACTTGCACCAGAAAAATGTTCAGCACATGAACTTCATGGGGATAACAGGAGGCCAATAGTGATTCAAATAGAACAGAAGGATTAAATCCGGCCCCCTTTGACCCTCACTACTCTGAGCTAGATAACCTTTAAAGAGGGCCTATTATTTTGTTCCTTATTTTCTGTCATGTGTACAGTTTAACTTTAATGCACATATCAAACATGCATAAAACATCAAACCAAACGTCTGTGGAACAAAATACAAATATTCACTTAAATAAAAATAAAAACAAGACTTTACTCATTGAATTCTGATAAAATAAAGTTTTAGTTTTTGGTCAAACGTGTAAGCACACACAGGCTGAGGAGGATCTGAGTCAGTGCTGCTGTCTCTGAACAAAAAATAAAAGAAAGAAATAATAATAATAAAATAAAGAAAAATCTGGTGTCTAATTTTCATTTCTCGTTACTTATCTCCGAGATGTTATTCTTTTTAAACTCATTAGTTTCATCTCTGACACACAGAATCATCTCAGGACTTAAAGCGATGGTTTGTTCTGCACAGAGCAAATCTGGCTTCCATGTGTGTGTCATTTCTAATCTACAGCCAGTTAACTGACATTACTCTTCATCTTACACATTCAATTACAGGCCTGCCTCTGCAGACTGCAGGGTGTCAACTATTAATTCTCCAGAGAGAGGTAATGAAATCATTATCACAGATGATTTCAGTGATGGGCTAGATGGTTCCTCTTCTACTGATAGAAATGTAGTTAGTGGCGTAGCTCTTGAATTAATGATGTGATTGGACTGGATTACAGGACTGATTAGATAAGGAGAATTAAATCAGGTGCTTAACTGTTCTAATTTAGACAAAAGTAATAACGAGCTAGATTGGTTTCATTTTTATTAATGTGCTAGATGATTGGAGTCAATTCCTTTAGTTAATTTTAATGGAGTAAAAAAATGAAGATTTCCACTTCTAGACAAAAACATTTGATTTTAGTTTTCATAAATCATAACATGCACAAACTGGAAGAAAAACACTTTTATCTTTCAGGTTTTCTCACAGTGAAGCCGATTTTGTCCAAAAAACACCCTCATTCTCCTATTGTGTGCTGATTGGTTGGTTGAGGATTGAGGACAGGGCATCCTCCGCTGATGGCTGGAGATTATGTTGTGCAGATGTTAGCAGTGTAGTTAAAGTCCAGCAGAAGCTTCATGTGTGTGGAAGAAGCAGTTGGCAATTGTTGGCGAAGGCGATGCCATCAGGAGGCTGCTGTTCTCACCTCTCAAAGTTCCCTGCAGCTCCACAGAGCCCCATTCACTCTGAATGAATCCAAGTGCATCCCATATGAAACAGGAAGCACAGATGTGGCTGTTCATGTAGATTTATCCAGGTTTGGACATTTTTAGACAGGTCATTATTTAATGTTCAGTAAATGTGTTCTCATATTTATGAAGCCTTCGCTGCTATATATTTTT
Source organism: Haplochromis burtoni (assembly GCF_018398535.1). Classification (NCBI taxonomy): domain Eukaryota; kingdom Metazoa; phylum Chordata; class Actinopteri; order Cichliformes; family Cichlidae; genus Haplochromis; species Haplochromis burtoni. Next base: position 290,063 of record NW_024582571.1, read on the forward strand.
TATACAGACACTACCTTGTGGAGGCAGCTAACTCTTTCATGCTGTATTTTATTTCATTTTGTAGGCACACAATATTGTTTGGGTAATGCTTATCTTTTCTAAGGGCCAGTTTTTTTTAATCATTTTTTGTGACACCTTTTGTTGGTTTGTAGTGTAGTGTTATTTAATACCTTTGACAGTAGCATGGATGGTGTTTGGTATGCAACACTGACACTCTCGCCTCTTTCATTAGTATATCACTTTTGATGATGGGTATCCCTTTGTAAAAGCTGAGTTCATCAAATATCATGACACGAGTCTCACTTGTGAGCCGTCTGTGTGCTTACGTCTGTACAAATGACGGAGGAGCTGCCAGAGTTCAAAAGTGATTCATCACTTTCTGATTTGCATTTATTTTCAGCAGCTGTGACCTGCACATCTGGTCTGACTCACACATTCAGACATCGTGAGCAGATCTGGCGCGATCCGCCACCTCATTAGCATTCAGACAGTCACGCCTAGAGAGAAACCCTCACCTGTGAGCAGAGCGACACAGCCACACAGCTTCTAACTAATATCAGCACAACACTGCAGCTCATAGGCTGGATAATCCTCAGGGGGAGGTGAGACACCGTGGCGGTGGGATTCCTCTTTGGTCAGATGTCACCTTTTAAAAAAATGGTGAACTGTCAACAATGAGGAGGCTGCACAGGAAAGATAAGCAGTGATGAACTGGCAGCTTCCTTTCACTGAAGATGGTCAAAGCAAGCTAACAAACATGCACACACCGGACGCAAAAAGCTGCATGTAAGCCTCATTCAGACGGGATTAACACCACTGGATCTGGACTGTAATGGACTTACACATCAGCAAGACAAACCAAGCAGAAAGCAAAGAAACGTCCAATAAATTCTTCTAAAATCAGAAGATTCAGTCAGAATATCTAGCAGAATCATCCCGTTAACAGATATTGCTTTGGTATCAAACGTTGTTCAAATGTTTATGGTGCGTCCCCAGACCAGACTTAAACAGATGCTGACGCTAATCTATTAAGATGTTTGTCCAGTCAAATTTTTTAAAGCAATATTTTATTTGGGTTTAAACTCAGACAGTCTTGTGGTGCAGGGTCCATGGAGTAGTGTCATTAGAGACTGTTTTCAAAAATATAAGCCCTCCAGTGTTATGAAACTGTGGGCAAGTTAGCATGGTGTGCTGGGCGGTTAGCTAGGATAGGTGTGGTCTTAGCCTAGATGGGATAAAAGATGGACGCAGACACCGTGACATCACATGTTCACTGCATTTTGAAGCATTAGCTGTTGCCACATTGCTTAATTGGAGCCAGAAGCTCTCTTATATGGATGAGAAGGTAAAGTGATCATTCATCAGTAAACACTATCAAGCTAGGTTTTCAAGCTACAGACACGGGTACCTGCTAATTACTGTTAAACAATAGGCAATAAAATAGTAGAATTTTACAGAGTCCAAGCATGAGCTCCAGTTTGGAGTTCAGACTGCTTGGACAGTCTGTTAGCATAACAACCTCACAGCAGCTATAATATTGGTCAGATATTTCATTAAAAACAGCAGGAAAACTAATCCTTTCTGTAGAGTTTCTCCAGATCTCCCCAGATGCACTCTAACCCAGTGGTTCCCAAACTTTTTTTGCTGGGCCCCCTTTGGTTTACAAGAAAAATATCCCCCCCCCTCGCACAAACACATCCTCCAACCACACACACCCATATTTTGCTCCATTGCAGTTTATTTCACACCTCAAATATTTAGTAAACAATTAAGCAAATACAAGTAATCTGCAGGTAGTAAGAAAATAAACTACCTCTTTTACGCTGCGTCCACACGTACACGGGTGATTTTGAAGACGCAGTCGTTTCGTCCACATGTCAACGGCGTTTGGAATCACCGAAAACGGTGATTTTTTAAAACTTCTTTTTTGGGTTTATGCACGGACGAGGAATACAGAGTTCGTCACGCAACGTTAAAGGTATGTGCCTTTTTCCACATCACGCTGTGCGCCACGTTATTGTTTACATGAGATGAATTGCAGAATGATAGATAGTCAGATTAATAGTATTTTGTCTCTATCTTCAGGTTTTACAGGCTTACATATATGCACGCAGTTTCTGTCCCTCCATTTAGAAAGGCAGAGGCATCACAGTGTGATTATTTTACATGTAGTTGTTGTTTTTCCTGTGTAATAATATTCAACATTGCTATCAATACATTTTTCAAAAAATGCCTCTCTGTGCAAAATGGGTTTAAAAACATAAACAACTGTGGGATACTGTTTGTCTGTGATTTAGACGGGGGGAACAAATCATGGCAGGATCAGCCTGATATTGTATCCTGCTGTAACTTTACTGTATAACGAGCTAACATCTCCAAAATGTCAGGAGTAGTTAGTCATTAAAACAAGTGTTTGTGAACTAAAAATCAAGAATGTGGGATACTGATTGTCTGTGATTTAAACAGCCCAGCGCTGCTCTCGACGAAGGAAAGACCAGTTCTGCAGGGGAGACCTACCTCGGCACTTGTGCAGGTGAAGCCAAAGGGCAGACATGCTTCACCATATTTTCTAGTCTTTGGCTTAGAATGAAGTTGGTTTGGAAACATATTCAGCGATGCTTCATCTCCTGCTTTGCGTTTGTGTGGGCGCCCGGTGCTAGCAGTGTCCAAGCATTGTTTTTTTTCCCCTTTTCATGCCGCGCCCCCCTGCAATGGCTCTGCGCCCCCCCTAGGGGGCGGGACCCACACTTTGGGAAGGTCTGGTTTAATGGAACAGAAACAGGGCCAATACCAGCTGAGCTCCAATGTCACATGGTTCAAATCACAGGCAGAAGGCAGATTTGGTTGAACAATGACATGCTGCTGAACCTAACATGGCCAGCCTTATTGACCTCAACAGATCCAGAAATAACTGTCCTGCTGTTTCTTTAATGGAAAACGTGATGAGCTGCTGGTTTGTTTTCAGACTATTCGTAATGACAAAATCAATTTCAGCTGTGATGAGAAGAACGGAGGGGATTCCTGTAGAAAACGAGGAAAATAAAACATGACAAGAGAGGCAAAGTCAATCAGGCCGAGTAGCCAGCTAATTCAGCCATACCTCCGTCTGCATCCAGAGGGGAATGGCTGGAAATGAAACGGCCCGTCAGGTCTCAGAGATTCATCACACCCGTCACCTCAGGACTTAAACCAGGCACTACAGTTGTTTTTATCTTGATAACAGCTCTCGCACATTTAAAGGTGTCGCTGTGATTTATTCTTCCTGCAGGCCCCTGGATTACCATCTGCCTCTCTCTCAGATGTGAACGTATGCAGGCGACAGGTACATAATATTCAGACCCACACTGTCCAAACATTCACACAGACGGACTCGTTTTACATCAAGATAACCTCTGAGATTTATTACAGGCGGTTGTGCGTTGGTCTGTTTATTATTTTGCATAAGTCATGTTGAAGACACGTCACCACCTGCATTTTAGACTACAGTTTTAAAGCAGGGTTTCAGGAGGTCACCCTGGATGGTCGTCATCAACAGCGACTATGTTTGGAGGATAGGGCAGAGCTAGTACAAAATCAACAACCAAGAAACAAAAATTTCCTCTTATATTATCCATGTTCTTTTAACAGAGGTCTTCAGTCTGAAGTACTCAGAGTTCTAAAAGCTGAACTGGAGGCCGAACCTGTAGACTGGATCAGGCGACTCTAAACCCTCCCTTAGTTCTGCTGCATAATGAAACTCTTGGTTCATTAAAAAAGGTACAGAATTGTAATTATGTGACCAATGCCACGGCGTCTCCAGACTGCTTTGCATCTGGGCTGTGAGTATAGGTTGTGTTAAAGGACATAGGTGGAACCTCATGTGGTTATTTGTGGTCAGAAACATGAGTAAGTCCTCGTCTGGAGGTGATTCTCTATGGCTTTAATGGAGGGGCTTAAAGCGGTGGGTGAGGTCGCTGTGGATATAAAAGATGGTCACATCACATCTGTAAATATGTGTAAGCAGTCAGAAGAACACGAACACACAGCGAGCCCCCAGCCTCAGGGTGCGTAACGTTCCTGATGGTTATGCAGGTTCAGTTCAGCCTCCTCCCTGCTCCAAGTCAAAAACACCCATTCAGGATGTAAACAGGCTCTTTAGCTCTTATCTAAACTGAAACTAATTTTCAGGTATTTTAGGGAAATAACGACTCATTTTTCAAAGGTGTGGCAAGTTAATTTCATTTCAGAGTAAATATATTTACCAGCTGACTGTAACACTGTTCAGGCTGACGTCCAACCGTCACAGCTGAAGTTCTTTCAGGTGTTCCTTCTAATTATTAAAGCCTAAAGCGAGCAGGTCTGTGCGTGCTGCTGAGAACTCGCTCCATCGCATTTTAATGTAAATGTTTTTGGCTTTTGTGAACGCGCAGATAACAAGCTCTGAACAGCATTCAGACCCAGGCTGCTTTATGAATCAGTATGTAGGCCACCTCGTATACGCAAAGTGTCCTGGTTATTGTGTTTGAACGTCACGCTGGGAGAAAAAAGCTGAAAGAACAAAGCCTGGGAGGATTTCAGCTGCTGGGTTTCTCCCAGACCGAGCAGTCTCACCCAAAGAGAAAATTCATGTGTCACTTCTCCCACCACCGCTGCTCCATTTTCCCCGCCACGCTGGCGGACGTGGCTCTCAGCTCGCTGTCGTGCTTTGTTTAGGGAACGTCAGTCAGGTTTAACTGTCGAGCTCAGACCTGCAGACTCCACAAGCTGCTAGATCATCAAGTAAAATATGTAGTTAAGCTGCCAGAAATGGCTGCTGATTTATTTAACGCTGGCAGTCACAGAAGGACAAATATGAAGCAATATGAGCCAATATGAGGTAATGTGCTCCAAAGTAATGCACTACTGTAATCCAATTACATTTGTCTGTACTGCAGTACAGCAGTCCAAGCACAGACACAGACAGGATCTCCAGCTCTCCTCCAAGTAAGACATGACCCAACACCTGTGTAACAGATCACTGTACTAAATTCAGTAAACAGATTACAGCCAGAGTGAGTCTTTTAGCTGGAAACAGAAAAATTATGTCCAGACTCACCGGACTGTACACATCTACCTGTTTGTTTCACACAGACAAAAACATCTGCAGCATGTGCTCCAACCAGGACCTGGCTGACTTTATGCAGATTTATCAAAGTAAAGGAATAAATACAGGTGATTCACAGAAAAACTGATGCCTAATGCATTATTTCTTTTACACAACGAGCCCAGAGCTGTTGGAAAGAAGCAAATCTAGAAAGGTGTATATTTATATGTGTGTTTGTCATTTGAATTTAAAGATTGGAGATTAGCATTAGCATGAGCCTCACAGAGCTTCCTTTGTTCTACAACTGGGCTAATGAAGAAGCGCTGTTACATTGCTTCTGCAGTTAATGGTCTTGATGATATCAGCTCATTAAGTGGACCTAAATAAGAACCTCAGGAAATGGAAACCTGGCTTGTAACCATGGAGGGACCAGGTGTGGCAGGAGAAAAATATTTACTAGAAAATTGAGCAGAAAGTGTCTGAGCTGTGATTCAGTGCAACCCAATGTATACGACATTTTTAAGTAAAACTCGTTGTGTTTGAAGGCTAGCTTTTCTGTTTGGTTCCACAGAGTCTGTGTGTAGGTTGAAGAACGATTCAGGCAAATGGCGGCTAAATCAGGAAACTCAGACTGCGTCACGCTGAGGTGTCTGATTGGGACACAAAACTTTTATTCTTGTATTTTTAGACTGTTTTCCCTCTGAGTGGAGTCAGATGGTTTCTCTCCTCATCAGCATTGACTTGTCTGAAGGTCACTCAGTGAGGTGAGTGAAGTATCCAAACCCAGACAGACGCATTCCTGCCAAACCTCCTCTGGTTTCGCTTGCATCCTCGCCGGGTGGAAAGTTTTGTAGAGACACTCTTGATGAAAGGTGGAGGGGACAGATTGGCCCTCGGGGATCAGATCTGTTTCTCTGACCTCCTTCATCCTAAACCTGCAACAAACAGTGACAGAGAGCTGACACTGCAGCCTCCCGCCTCTCGTGTCACACCCAGTTGTTCTTTTCCTAACAGTCGTCACTTAAAAATGCTTTCAGGGCCTGCTGGCGACCAAAGAGATCAGAGCTGAAATGAGATTTTTCAGGGTGAACGCAGGGCTGGAAATCTTTAGACTTTCACATTTCAGCTGAAGCTGCTACACTTTTCCTTTTTTTAAAGCTCTGTTACTTTTAGATTTAAATCACTTCGCGTCCTCGCAGATTTCTCTGGCTCGCTCAAAGTGACCTTGGTCAGCATCCACTTAACACATCTGCAGACTCTCAGTCTTGTTTACAGCCAGAGAGGTGGACTTCTTCAGGTCAGACATTCTAGTTCTGAATGCTCTTGAATGCTGGCAAGTTGATAAATGCCACAGAGGTATGAATTTTAATGGAAAGCACTGACACACTTTATCTATGATGTGGATAGAAAAGACCTCAGAAACACCTTAAAGCTAAAGTTTAAAATAAAGAGCAGTCCCAGGAGACGTTGTAGCCGCTGTTTTGTAAAGAAGAAAAATCAGTTGTACTTAAACTATAAAGTGGCTCCTTTTGCAGTGGTTGTGTCTCAGCTTCACTTTCAAACACGTGAAAAATGTTTTTATGGAGATGATGTCTCAGAATCTCTGTAACTTGCATAAAGTGGCAGAATCGGAGGTTCTGTGCAGACACTAAATATAATCCTGTATGTGGGCTGCACGGCTCGTGGAACCGGCTTTTCTTCTGGGTTTCATGTTTGGGCAGCTGCCCAGGTCAGTAAAACACGTCCAACTGTTCCTCATCCAAACACAGGCAGACGTGCCAAAGACAGGGCTCTGCAGGACGGGAAAAACAAACTGAGTGCTCAGTTAGCCGAGTATCCAGAGAACTTCTCCCTGCCAGAGCGAAAGCGGTTTTTCCAGCTCTCTTTTTCTTTTCTGGCACTTTTATTTACTGCAAAGCCGTTTTAGTGAGAGAATACATCAAAGCTGCGCTGCAGCCAGCGTCCTTCAGAGCCACACTGACTCTAATCTGCCTCTTTACACTTCTAACACAAGACTGTGGGGAAAACCTCCAGCTGTCAGAGACACTTCTGCAGGACTCCCTCTCTCTGCCCTCCTCGTACACTCACTCATTTGTGCAGGAGGCATGGACTCAGAAGGACAAGCGTGTGGGAATTTAGAAGGGGAGGAAACAAAGTGGAGCATCTGAAGCAATGCTTACAACAAACATTAGAGCAGGGTGAAAGTTTGAGGTGGAGCCTTTCTTAATCTCTGCAGCTGTTCAGCCTGTTAGGATGAGGTGGTGGAGAAGCCTGAGAAGATGTATGTGTGGTGGAGGAGACTCGGAGGGGCACGGGTAGGTGACCTGTTCACCTGGTGTGGGTGATGCATTAGTCTGCCCACAGCAGGGAGCCACGTGTTAGGTAATAAAGAAGAGGAAAAGCAGCAATACACGCAAGGAACTCACTAACTGGCCACAGCCAATCAGATTACAGATATATTTGATTGTGTAAATAGATATACTTGATTTATTGATGCAATCCACAGAGCATTAAAATGATGACATTTTGTTTGTTCCTCCATCAGAGTGGCACAGCTACAGACTTTTAAAGCAGCAGTCGCCAACCTTTTTTTGCACCACGGACTGGTGTATGTCCAACAATATTTTCATAGACCGGCCTTTAAGGTGTTGCGGATAAATACAACAAAATAAAACCAGTACTGGTACAAAAAATAAATAAATAAGAAAATGTATTCATAACACACGGGGAAAGAGCCAGGGAAACCAAGTTAACTATAAAAACGATAAAAAATACCGATAAAAAACAATAAAAACCCTGGAAACCATCAATTTCACACCCAAGCCTCAACTCTCGCGGCCCGGTACCAAATGACTCACGGACTGGTACCGGTCTGTGGCCCGGGGGTTGGGGACCGCTGCTTGAAAGTACAGGGCTGTAATTACCAGTACGGCCACAGAGGTCGCTGTTTCCCAACTCGATAATGAACTAAACAAACACGTACAGAACATGGCTCTGCATTATTCCAGGATAATATTTACCATACAAATTAAAAATGTAGTTTTTATATTTTTTGTTTTTCCTGCCCTTATTAAATCACGTAAAATATTTTCATACATTACACAGATTGTTTTTAAGAGTTTAGTTTGTATAATAAATGTCTCCACAGATAAAAGCATCAGATGCTAAATCAGTATATTTTAAGCCTTTCACTGTAAATTTTACATGTTCCCATCCAGAGTGTTTTAGTCACAAGCGTTTCCTCCAGTTTAACTGTAACAGACAGCTGTATGGAATAAAATCATTTGCATGAAATTAAAATGTTAAAGACATTTGAAGAGATTTGAAAACGTTCTTCTCTGGCACCATCTGACAAAGTGTCACATTTCACTGATCCATCAGTCGATGGAGGGAAATAAATCATGTGTAGGTCGACTGTCTTTCAGAGAAATGCTGCTGCGTTTCCATGTCCGGACTCAGACATACAATCCGTCAAAGTCACCAGTCATTCAGTGTCATCATGTGTTGTCACAGCTTTATTGAGTATGTGCAGGACCGAGTGCGCAGCAGGCATGATGAAAGTGTACTGATCAATAAGGTGAAACCATGGACTGCACATCCAATTCTCCGGAGGTGCATTAACCTGCTCTGGGTGGAGTAATGCATCCTTAAATCAGGTGGGCCATTAACTCCCTCGACTCCCTCTTTTTTCAACCTGCAACGTTAAATGGCCAAATTCAAATGACAGCTGGTCCTGCATGGAAACTTCTTCTGGATCCCAAAATGTTGAAGACATCTCTGTCATGCTTTAGGATGGCTTCCAACGGCCTTCTCATAAAAATCCATCCATTCATTCAGGAAACTATTCAAATGTCAAACTACCCATACATCATCCAGTCATCATCCACCCATCAAGAAACTGACACTTTAAATAGCCATCCATCCATCTAAATACCGCCTACTCATACATCATCCAATCAAACAACCATCCAAATGTAAATGCGTCCAATATTCAAATATCCCCTATGCAGCCAGCAGCCATAAAATCATTCATATAATCAACCATTAAAAAATTCATTTGTTCATCCAGCCACACAAACACTAGCAGTGAATTGTACACTGCACACGATGTCAATCAGGAGAACATGATGAACCACGATGACCTGTTCTGCACAGGTCACCGTATCTGTGGATGTTCTTGGTTTTTATGGACCTTCACAGACCTGCAATAACATTAAATGTTGTAGGTCTACCTGGTGAATGTGTTCAGAAAATTATGTTTGGCAGTAAAATTTAAAACATGAAACTCTTGAATTGGTATTTGATAAATTTGAGTTATTTTGGCCTGTAAATAATATTTATGGTGTTCAGTTGGTTTAAACCGATTAATCAGTTCAGATGTGTTTCATCTGCTGTTTGTTGTATTTTTTACATGCAGAATCATATTTATCCTCAACAGTCACTTTAGAAATAATACATGAAGCTTTGTTTCCCATGCCATCACACAGCAAACAAGGTTCCTGACATCACAGTGAACCCTTACCTGTCTGTTGCTCCGCCCTACCTGGTTTGTTGAAACAGGAAGATGAGGATGGAGCTGATGTTGAGGCCAAGAAAGTGGACTGAACCATACTGTGACTGCAAGGTGGGTATTTCTTTTCTCTGGAGTTTAGATGCCGTGTCTGAGGTTTGTGTTTATAATGCTTTGTTGCCTGCTGACTGTGTTTTTGCTCTCAGTGACCAACTCTTGACAAACCACACACTAAACCTCTGGTTGGACACTTTCGATTGCAAGATAATTGCACAGGTTGCTCAGTGGGAGGCAACCAGTCTCCAAACAACTGTGGTCCGACTCGGCAAGACTGGAATCGGCATCAGACGGGCTGGAGCAGGTCTGCAAGTAACTACTGTGTAATTAATAGATGAGAACAGATTCTCATCATCATATGAGTCGGTCTGATCAGCTCAACTCGACTGCAGTGTGACTCTTTGCAACACAGGACTCAAGTCAGCTGCTAGTCTTCTGGTTATACTCTTAAATAAAAACAAGGTTGTTCTGTTTCAAATCTCTGACGTTTGAAACCATTTCTGATTTTTATTGATTTTTATTGATTTATCCCAGATAATTGCTGTGTTATCACAGACAGATTGCAGATTACTTGACCACATTCCAGCATTAACTGTGTTATTGCTGTTTCATTGCTATCCTAGGTCATAGTGAGACAACAGCTCACTGCTGACCAGGCCACATTAACATTTTGCCTTACTTTAGTCTGCAGTCAGTTTTCTTTAGTGTGACTGTAACAGTAGTTACACTTTTAAGCAGGAATTTTCATTGTTCTGCACTCCTTAAGGAGTTCACCTGTACCTGTGTGTCCTTTGGCTGCTTGGGTCTGGACAGAGTTATGTTTCTAATGTCTGCTGAGGGTTTTATTTATTATAAATGTTTTATATATCCTTACATGGCATAAATAAAACATTGCTAAAATGCCAACCCAAGTTAACATAGCGACACAGTGCTAAACACAGAATGTAAAATGCCAAACAGCTGTACAGTATCTTCTTTTATTCCTTAGGAATTTGTATGCTGGATTATGTTAAATGCCTGTTATGCTGCTACCTTCTGTGGAGACTGCAGAGCCACTTTGTGCGTGTGCGTTATCTGGAATCTGGATGTGCTGTTAAGAAATCTGTAACAAACATCTGATGCTGTGACAGACAGTGAGGGAAAGCCGGTCCCGTTAACACTGCGTTCACAGATCCCTCAGTGAGTGTGACAAAGGAGAAGCTGTGCTGGGGTTACTCTGCTGCTCAGTGTGAGTTGGGTTAAAAATATCCCCACGGCTCTGCCGTCAGAGCTCTGAAAACAATAAGAAGCCCTTTAAGAAAAAACAGGCATGAATGGAACCGATGGATTGTTAATGAAATCATTCTGTTTGACATGGTTTTCAAGGCACCAAAACGTGAGTAATCACCATGATTAGGAAAGAAAGGGGGACTGACGGAGGCCTGATCCCAGCATCATCCACCGGTTACTCCATCGATCTGCTGCTCGGCTCCGACCTGCTCTGGCTGCAGCCAGTCACAGCACGGTGCTCAGGTGGTCACGGCCGGATGGAAATGTCACGCAGGGATCAGAGAGACCAGGCCAGGCCTTAAGGCCCCCAGGCCCCCCAGGCTATCCTCAACCCCTGCCATGCAAGATGACAGATGGCTTCCACAACAACATGCAAGGCTGCAGCAAAATGCCAAACCTCCTTCACAGCCTTTATCAGAGCCGTGTAGGCGAGCAGCCAGAGCCCCGAGGTGCTCCGCTTTTTAGGTTAACGCTCAGTGAGGACAGAAGAGTTCAGACAGTAGAAAGCATGTAAACTTACACTCAGCTGCCACTTCATTAGGTCCAGAGAGCTAAAGCCAGAGCAGCCTAAAACAAGAGTCCTGCAGCACTTTGAATTAGGTGGTAATTGTGGAGTTTGTAGGACATTATACTCTCATTTCATTTCCAACAAATTTACTCTGTATCTTTGTGTTTGGAATCAAAGAGGAAGTTTAAACTTTCCCAAATGTCTACAGACTGCTTTCAGGGCTGAATATGCATTAAAATGAATCAAAACTTTCTGAAGGAAGACTTACTGCAAGATTCTCAAACAGACAGAATTAGTTTTGTGGGTCTCTGCAGCGGATCATCTGCCTATCCCAACATATCCTCCTTTTCTCACACCGTTTTAAAAGATTTTCAAGATGTCAGTGTGAAACTGAAAAATCATCTCTTTGATTTTGAGCGAATGCTAAAGTTCCAAAACCTGCAGTTCCTCTGAGTCCAGTAGAGGCAACAGTGAGTGAGTGTCCACAGACTCCCATGTTAAAACTTTACAACACAAATAAACATGTTTACAGCCTGATACAAAAACTGTTTGGTCTCTATAGATAATTTCTTTCTTCATAACAACTGTTTAAATTGTATTTAGGCTTAAGCTTTGCATCATTAGGGGCGTGGCCTCTTTGACTGACAGGTGGATGGTGACACAGGTGGCTGTAGCTGTCTGCTAGGCTTCACCTCAGCCTGAAAAGACCTCTGGACCGTGTTTGAGCATAGAGCCCAGGAACCAGTGGGTATCATGGCTACACGCTTTTTCATATGAAACAGCAGTAAAGAAGCTCAGCGCCTATGCATGTGGGCCCCACTGGTGGTCTAGGCCTCAGGTTAGGAAGTAGCATTATAGTCAACCAGGTTCTTAGACAGAGAGAATTTAACCAGAGACAAAAGACTTAAAGAGCTAACCACTTATTGATATCTAAAGAAGTCCAGTCATTAAATCATGCACGCCCGAAAGATTTGCTAGAAATGTTGTTTTGCAAAAGTGTAGAGCTCTGAAACCCAAACCGCTCGTCACACAAACAGCACAGTGCAGGATTATGCACACAGAGCAGACTGTTGCTGAGCAGAAAGGCTTATTTCTGAGAATGAAACAGAAAACAGAGACTAAAGGCCACTTTACTGCTCTCTCACGCACACACACACACACACACACACACTGTAACTAACAGGCTGGTGATATGTGTCACCAATTGGAATTCATTTTTCATGAAATCAGACCCAGTTTTGATGAAATATGTTTTCTGATAAAGATGAGGTGGTTATGAAAAAAGCTTCATTGATCACCGTCATACATGATAATGTATTGGATATGACCTTAAATAATAACTGACATGAGTGCCGTCAGCTGCACTGTGAGCTGCTGTATTTATTGACATATTTAAAATTGTAAAAGCCATTAAGATTCAGAGACAAACATCAGCTATAATCAACACTAATAAACTGTAAAATCTTGAAGCTCTGCAGCTGTTCCTGACCTCTTATGGTAACTGTGAAACTGTCATAGTCAATCACAGGACATCTCGTTATCACTCACATACAGTCAGTGATTCTTTTGTTGTTTCCTCTTTAGAGCATCTCTGTAAACGTAACTTTAACTAACAGACTTGTTCTTGGTGGAGCCTGCCCACTACCGTTTCTGTTTCTACCATTTCTAGGTTCAGTGATGGGGTAGAGGGTGGAGGGTTTGTTGGTCTCAGGATCGCGTGCCTGCCTTTTGCAGATGTGGTGCTTTTGGCTTTGTTGGCTGTTGGATTGTGAAGCGACTGTAATGAGAAATAACACCTCCATGTCCGAGATCAGTTCTCCAGGTTGGGAATGAGCTTCTGCCCTCTGGGTGAGCAGCACAGAAAAGGGATGGATAATTTGTTTCAGCAGCATTTGCAGTGATGTGTACACTGTACCGATATGAGCTGAGTGTGAAAGCAAAGCAGTTGACTTACTGGTTGAGCTACGACTCTATCTGTGGTCACGAGCTCTGGGTAGTGACCAAAAGAATGAGACTGTTAATACAAACAATGAAGATAAACCTCCTTTAATAGGTGCTCAGAATAGAGCTGGTAGTTCACATTGAACGGAGCAAGCTGACCGGGATGCCTCTTTGGTGAGAAGTTCCAAATAATACCTGGAAGAGGTCCTTTGGCAGACCCAGGACAGTAAGAGACCAGGAGAGTCCATCTTAAAGCTGGATTGGGGACGACTGTGTGTCCTTGAGAAGCCAGAGGAGGTGGTCTTGGAGGAAGTCTCAGCTTTGACTGGATGGTCGTCATTTTTTTGTATTGTCCACATTACTTCATGTGATTTAAGTACAATTAAAGCAGAGAAAGGGATGGTCTTCTTTAATTACCCTGAAAGTTCCCAGATTTTAGATTCTGGAGCCAAAAGTTCCAGAACATATAATCACAAGAAAAACAGATTATTATTTTTGTTCCCAACACAAGAAAATCTTTGCTCTCCCATGTGACCCTGCCCACTGTCCCAAAATAAAATCAAGCTCATTCATCACTATTTTGACTCTTTGAAAGAGAACTAGTGGAGAGGCTCGAACACAAAGGAGATAATTTTCATTGACGAAACAATGGACAGGCACACGAGAAGATGAGCTTCAGTAACGTAAGGATTTCCTCCGGTTTTCACTCATGCTCAGAATTCCCCAAAATCCCAATGCACTACAATTGCTCAGTCCAGAAATGTATAAAAGATTTAACATTAATGTTTCAGACGATAAAACTAACAAAAAGAAAAAGAAACAGTGTCAGATATGTGTAGGAAAACATCAGAGAAGTGCATCTGGTTCTTCAAAGACATGTCATATTTACATACGTGCTCACAGGAGTCCCTGATTAACAGCTGCAAGCTGACTGTGTGCCATCTGATACGCTGATGAGGAGGATGTCAGTGTGTCAGAGGAACTTATTGATTTGAAGCTTCTGTTGATGAAACAGCTCAGCGGGTTCACAGAGGACCATCGGGGAGAAAGAGGCGTCTGCACGTCTGACCTGCCAGAAACTGCCAGCTGGCCCGATGTGTTGAGTTAATGAGTACCACATGTACCGAGTTAGATTTTTTCCACATTTGAATTGTTTCAAGAAACAGCACTGCAGCCAAACAAGCTTTACTCCGTGTGGAGAACATGCAGCTGATTCGATCACCAGTTTGCACTTTGGAGGTTCAGGTCCATCCAAAAAAGTCACTGAGCTCCATGAGCTGCAGTCTACTGACATCATTTTACATAAAATTGTAAAAATAAGTCACACAGTTTGATAATGAAAGAGTAACAATAAGAGTCACCGTCAGTAGCTTAGTGTATCTGCAATAATAAAGCGAACTAACACGACTGGAGACAATGACCTCACTCGGTAGCCCTGTGACACCGCTGTGCTTTATGGGCAAACGTCTCCACTTTGGTCTCGTCTGTCCAGAGGGTGTTGCTCAGGAAAGTCTTGTGCTTTGTTCAGGTGCAGCTTTGCAAACCTGGGCTGTGCTGATGTGTTCTCTTTAAGAGAAGCCATACTCATGCTGCCTTTAACCTGCTAGCTCAAGCCTGTAGAGGCTTAGGTTTTTTTTGCAGTGAGCATTGCACCGTTTGACTTTGGGGGGAATTTGCTGGGACGTTTGGTCTGAGCACTCCAGACCAGCTTACAGAAACTTCTGCTTTTAAACAGGTGATCACACTTGCTGATGATCAGTTAATCACTCCATCTGATTATCAGTAAACCTGCCATGGGCCCACTGACCTATTTAGAGACTATACACTGAGTTTGGTTGCACAATAAAAGGAGAAAGTTCACAACTGGAGCACATATCACTAATAATAAAGAAATCTGAGACCAGCTGTTTTTGTAACTCAGCTGTTTCAAAGCAGAGAGCCTGTGTTTGGCTCTCAGAGCTCGTTTTAAAGACTTTTAAAATTCAATCTTTGGGCATATCTGTCATTGATATTTCACACATGACATGATCAATGAAAAGCAGCCAACTCATTTTTCCTGTTCACAAACAGGAAAAACAGCAACGTTTAAAAACTCCATATCCATTACAGATCCTGACTGTTCGCTTGCCCACCTGCCTCCATTCAAAACCAATCCGTAAAAGGTCAGCGCCGTGTTCCATCTCTGAAGACATTCAGGTTTCACCGGAGCAACAAAAATAGATCCAAGACGTGAAACTTTAGACAAACTATAACCACTAAACCCAGAGAGGAGAAGAGTGACTCGAGCTTTCAGGGCTCAGATGAACTTTTCCTACCTCGTAGAAATAAGCTGAGCGGGCTGCTGAAAAGTTTCTGATCCACAGTTTTAGTCAGAGAGGTTGATCGTGGTCTAAAGGCTTTGACAGACAGCTGTTTGTTGGAGGATTATGCTTCACTGCAAGTGAGGATGAGCACTCTTTGAAGTGGCAGCTGGAGTAAAATTAAAGAAAACTCAAGGCTTATGCACGACAGTCCTAACACTAATACTCAAGAGAGGCTGGAAAAGCTTTTAACATGCAAAACACCTGGTGCACGTTTCAGAGAAAGGTCTCCCGAGTTCAACTCTATAAACCAGGAGGAAATAATGGACTGGAAACTGTGCCCTCGCTCTTGGAATCAGTTCTTTATTAGTTTTTTTCTAATTGGGCACCAACATCTACACATCTGAATGTATATCTGGTGGTGGTTTTATTAGTCCGCTGCAGTAGGGCCATTTAAAGATGCTGATGACGAATCACAAAGATCTCACAGCAGGTTGTGAAGTTGTCCTGAACGCTTTTTGTCACATGAACTTCACGTTTTTTTCTTCACAGTTGTTTATTGTTTCTGAACGTGATTTTTTTGAGTCATTCAACCTCATGTCATACACTCTTTTTACACACCATTTACTTCCATCCATCCATCCTCTTCTGCTTAAGTAACTTTAAAAGTGCTCCTGCAGCCGCTGCTCAACTGGCAGAAACATGACTGTGCTCAAGGGATAGTGATAGTGGGGACATTTTCTCCATGGCAGAGGGGCTTTCTCATAGTCTCATCATCAGTGGAAAGTTCTCCAAGCATCTTGAATCCAAAGGTGTTTCATTTCAGGTGAAAACTGAGAACCTGACTGTGGTGTCCTCAGTGCTCTCTACAAATCTGGAAATAAAGCTGCTATTGAAAAGTTCATATTTTGGTAGGGATGACTTCTAACAGGAAGCAAAGTCCGGGTGTGTCAGAGGACGTGAAGAAACCACCGTCTGCTTTTACAGGGAAAGAACAGCAGAGCAGTGTTTGCACAGCGAGCGCTCTCCTGCTTATTTATGCTCATTATGTTTTTTCCATCTGAGCGTGACCGCAGCTCTGCTCTCTTCCTGCCAAATCAGCGTCCCGGTCGCAGTTGGCAGCGCTCCTCAGGCTGCGGCCCAACATACACAGAGCACCTGTCAGCTGTGGCGGGACAGCACGGGCCTGTTTTTACCTGCAAGAGACACGTGGAGGCTTCAGAGGGGCCTGCACTGATCTACAACAAGACTCAGACCTGTACCTGCACCTCGGTCAGCTGTGACTCATAAAACAAACAACGCACAGCAAATGAAACGTTTTGATGTTTGCAGGAACGAGTGCTGAAAGTCTGAGTAAAATGAGCTGGGCTAGAGCTGTTTTTATGCCTTACATCATCGGCCTTATAACGACAGGTCACTGCTGCACAACACAATTAAGAAAATGGAAGGATGACAATTTTAAGCTACAGCGGAGACAGAAGTAAGCCCTGTTTTTCTAACTGCAATTTACAGAAGTCCTCTGAACAGGCCACGTTCAGGCAGCGATAAAGTCAGGTACAAGGACATGCTCACTAAATGAGTGTTTATTTAAACATGGCTTTGCTCAACATGCAGAGCATGGGTTCCAGTTTTTCTCAAGAACCATAGAAACAGCATGCCTGAGAGACTGAAGACAGAAACAAGGAAACCTGTATAACAACACAGTCTGTGCACTCACCCTGTTGGTTCCCTTTTGGCAAGTATCTGTCTGCCTATGGATTCACCTCTGATTTCCTTCCAAATGAGTGAATGAATTATCCTAACAGCCGTGTTTCCCGGAAGAGCCGAGCCTGAAGAACCACGAGGATGCTTGCATACTGTGACCTCCTTCGGGAGTGTTAACGGGTTGTGCTACACTAAACATCGTCTCTTGTCAGCACCTGTGCTTCTTTTTAGGTTTTCCTTCCCTAGAATTGAAGTTGCAGAATCGTAGTTTTGACACTTTGCAACAGAAATGAAGCACACAGCACTGGTGTTGTTTCCATCAACTATCACATAGCTTTAAGGGGCTGTGGGAACCCAGGCACTCCTCCCTGTCTCCCTCTCCTCCCCACAGGGGCTCAGACTGATGTTTTAAATTCTTAGACTGGAGTAGATTGACTTTAGAGCCCCAGGAAGATAAAAACTGCACATTTCCAATTGCCAATAAAATTAAGCTTCAGGGTTTGGTGACTTTTCCCCCAAATATATTCGCTGTAAGTTATATTTCTGCAACACGTTTCACAGTGTTTGAGCTTCAGTAACGGCTCAACACAGTGGGTGTCTCTGACTCCACCCAGCAGAGCCCTAAACTGAAAAAATACACAGAGGGGGGTGTCCAAATTCATGGGCTGCATCCTCCTGAGGACGCATTTGTAGGCCAATTACGTCACAGTAACACGACAAAGGCTGTCCAAATTCAGCTCCTCTGAATGCAGCCGACAAATGCGTCCTCCTTTTCCCCGAATTTGAAGGATGGGTCGGGTGTATCTGTTATGTGACGGCTGTGTGCAGGCAGGAGAAGGAAGCCAAAGTGCAGACTCCAGAGACAGAAAGTAACTCAAAACAGCTTTAATGCTGAACTCAAAAGGGTAACAAAACTACAAATACAAAATACACCTACGCAGACAAACCACACAGCAAGATAACGGTAGATCACAACAATGACAAACTGAAACACAGGGCTTAAATACATAGAGGGAGCAATCAGGGAATGGACAACAGGAGGGAAACCCAGCTGGGGCAAATCAGAACTGACGAGACAAGGAAGCGGCACTACAACAGAGGGAACAGAGACGTGGGACCAGGGCAGACACAGACACTGACTGGACACGGGGATATAGCGGACAGGGAAGACAGCAACTAAGGATTACACAGAGACAAACCATAAGACATGACTCTAACAAAAACCCAAAGACTAGAAATTATAAATAATATAATAAACTCAAAAACCCTGGGTCAACGACCCAGGCATCCTAACAGTATCCTTCGTGGCCTACCATATCCCAGAATTCATAGCACGGCCCAGCCACTTCCAGTTTTCAACAATAGCGGCCGCTACTAAGTTGTTAACCCCTTAGCAGTCCTATTAGTCCCCTAAACCATCCAATGTCCCGTGGGCGGTACGTCCGACTGCTAACAGTTTAATATTACTCTTATTACTCTTTCTGGGTCACAAAATAAACTTTTGACATATTTTCAGGCTGTGTAAACTTCAAATATCTGCTCAGTTTATCAAGATATCACATATTTTCAAAAGTGCTTCGACGTTTTCGGAGACGTCTGTTACCCACCAGCTCGATAGCTAGCCGGGAGCTCGAGGGTCACTGGAGCCGCAGAGAACGGCTAACTATAATATATAAGTCACTTAGATAATGTAAAAATGTTATTGTTTGGCTGTTTCAGTGTTTTATTTGTTCATGATTAAATCGGTTTGGCTGAGATTAAAGTTATTAGATTAGATAAAATAAAACTTTATTAATCCCCTGGGTGGGTTCCTCCTTGGTTTTCACACGGCAAACATCAAACAGAAGTGTGAGATGGTCGAGAATTTACTTGTTATATTTTAGATAGCAAAGAGCAGACGGCCGAGTTTATTAAACTCCACAGAGACAGCGGTGAAGCAAATCTGAAGGCTAGACCGTCCAATTCCACAGCTGTTTACTTCCGGCCTACCCGACTTTCTGAGGACCCGGCCCACATAGGCCGCGAAGGCCGGGTCCTCAGGAGGATGCAGCCCATGAATTTGGACACGACCTTACCTCTGCCTCCACACAGCTTAAACAGGAAGCTTGCCATGATTGGCTCATTGTTTTCCTTGTTTCAGATGCTGATTGGCTGTTTGGTGTGGAGGCGGGACAGCTGGCATCATCTCAGGTTTTCTTTCAGGATTCCTCACAGCTCCTCTCTCTTTTACCTTTATTTCTTCAGATTTTCTGTCCTTCACAAACAGAAGGTTTGAATAGAAGGATGTGACTCTTTATGACATCACACACATTATTAGAAACTTTGGTTGTGTTTAATATGAACGTTAGCACTGAACATGAAAAACATGACAAGAAACGGCAGAATAAGCCCATTTCAAGTTTCTGGCCCTGAGTCAGGTGATGAGAAATCTTAAAAGCTGTGAAAACCAAACAATGCAGGTGTAAGAAACTCCAGCACATGCTCAGGTTTGCACAAATGAACACCTTCCCCTGGAAACACAGTAAAACTAAAAATAGCCTCGGCATTTTCCCATCAGGAGCCAAAGCAGAATCTGAGCTCTGAGAACACAAACATAGCCCCTGATCAAAGATGACCATCTCCATTGATTTCCAGCATCTTTTATTAAATTAGTGCCCTGAGATAAGAATGTGCCTGGCTGTAGCTCAGGAGGTAGCGCAGGTCACGTACTGATTGGAAGGTTGGTGGTTCGATCCCTGCCTCCTCCAGTCTGCATGCCAAGTATCCTTGGGCAAGATACTGACCGCAAGTCTCCAATGCATGCATCGGATTGTGAATGTGTGTGAATGTCGTTAGAAAAACACTCAGTTTAGAGTCAGTGCTTGTGAGATTGGGTGAATGTGGCATGTTGTATACAGCGCTTTGAGTACTTCTATATGAGAATCAGTCCATTTACCATTACCGGCAGAGTGTGGTCATAGCCTCAGCCTCTACATGGTTATTTACAGTGAAAAGGCTTTTCCACTAACATGGTGCCAAACAGAGAATGACTGATTCCCTCAGAGTTCAGGAGCAGCTGCCTGGTGTAGTCAGACTCACACACTGGACATCTGCAGGTAGGAAGTGTAACTTCTGCAGTTGTTTTGTTCTTCATTTTGTGATGCAGTTTTAGAACTTGTTGGTTCCACTTTTGTTTTTGTTTTTGCTGAATAGACCGGTCTCTGAGACTTGGGCCCTATTTCAGGAAGCCGGTTTA
>NW_024582571.1:329503-404183 GCF_018398535.1 Haplochromis burtoni
CCCCCCCCCCAAAACCTCTCAGGAAAGCTGTGTGAAAATGACTTTCTGTGTTCAGTCTGCACTTTGGCTAAACTCGACCCCCCCAAACCTCCACCTGGTAATATAAAGGGCACAACCTCAGCGAGCGCCCATTTTCCTGTTACATAACATCCTGCAGCTGCGCCGAGCTCACAGAGTTTTATAGAGAAAACATCTGTGTGGAAAAACTGGCACAGACATCGCTGACTTTTTACCTGTTTTAGCTCCTAGTTTGGGTCAGATGGTAAATATTTTCTGTTGAGGTCACGCCATCGTTTCCTGCAGCAGCTTCCATCTAATAGGCGCTCCTGTTTTCATACTCAACATTATTTAATATGCAGTTTAGAAATGAACCAAAACTAATACATAAGTACATAAATATGATTCTGTATTTTCTATACATTTTGTTTCTACAGTTATATATTCAGTTTATCTTTTTTCACTTTGTAATTTACTTGTTTTTCTAGATTTTTATTTGTGTTTATTACACGTTATTTATTTCTGTAATTCTACACGGATTTATTGAATGATTCTATTTTCATTAATTTATTTATTTCTATAAACCAAAGTCTAAATTTAGTTGACATTATTTCTATTTTTATTTATTATTTAGTTAATTTCTACATCTGTTTTTGGCTGTTTGGCAGTGGTTGTTACTAAAGTGAAAAAACCGCTTGTTGATCAGGATGATGGACTCCTGTAAATGAAGCTGTGAAAACAATATATATCCAATAATAGTTTAATTCTTAGAAACAAAGTGATTTCATTTTCAGTGCCTGTCTTAGAAATGTGGAAAACTTTGTTTTGTCATTTTGACGTTTATTTTGTTCATCACTGGAAACTTCTTAGAAGGAGAGCAGGAGGAATGTTCAGATGTTCACAATGAAATGTGATGTGTGGAGCAACAAACCAGTGAAATGATTGGCAGACTGATTTGACTTGTGTGATGTATAATGTATAAAGCATTAATATAAACCATGCAGTTACTGACCCACACATACTGAGGCAGAGATAACTACGTGATATACTGGAGCTCACTGTTGGCACTTCACTTGTTGGCCAGGTGTAATCAGGTTTGTGTCTGTGACTATTAACTGCTGATGGACCTGGTATAAATGCTGTATTTTGTAGTCGAGGTGATCTGAACCTGGAGGATTTTTTCCCATTACAGCAGGCAGTGGAAAAGATCAGTTCATTGTCAACGTGGAACTTTTTTCAGGCCATGTTTCCTTCACGGGTCCAGCTCAAGGATAAAAATAGACACTCTCGCCAATAAAAATGACGCTGCTGCCAAGCATCGCCGCCTCCCACCAGCAGAAGTCCTCGGCACCTGCTCGACCCAACAGTTTGTGAGAGTTCAGAGATCTGCTCCCCCCAGTCGGTGCTTGAACACGAAGGAGGGGCAGATTGCAATGTGTTGTTTATGTTCCTTCAACGAGGCCAATGAGACGTCTGACTCTCTGCATCAGCAAGTTTTCTCCCAGCATTATGGTCCTCAATTAGACAAACCAGGATGTTGGGAGTTTGTGCTGGTCCCAGCGAGAGTCAAGAGATTTTTGTTTTTAATCCAGCAACCTGTGCTCTTAATCACCTCTGCACCATTCTCACTGCTTATTTAATATGGAGCGTGTTTAGGGACAAACACGTAAAAATAGGATGTAAACGTGCTGGACTTTAGAATAAGTGTCATGTTTTTTCATTATGCATTTCATAGATTTCTCACTCATCTTCATTTTACTGTAAAAACAGACACGTTCAGTTCAGTTCAGTTCAGTTCAGTTCATTTTTATTTCAAACATTTCAAACATGTGCCTTCACAATCATTACAAAATATCATTCCATTATTTGTTTGAAAAGGAGTAGGCAGAAGTATTTACTTATTTGTCCCTACCCCCTACGTTGACAGTACTGTGGAAAACTTTGAGCCACCCTTCATTGCTTATGAATTATATTTTCCTTCCAAGGAGCCGGGCTGTCTTTAAAACTGTTTACAGTGCTGTAGAACAACAGTTCTCCAGATCTGTGAAGCTCTTTCAAAGTTCTTCTTTGGACATTGGCTGCTTTTCCACTCATGTTCAGTCCAGTCCTCGTGCCGGACCATTTTCACTCACTCAGCTCACGAATGTGTCTGCACGCAACAGACAACCGAGCAAAGACTTCAAAGGACATCTTCTCTAAGTTGTCCTGAGCAGATGCCTGTCCCACATGCTGTTAAGAGCCTGAAAGTTTACCCAGAATGCACTTAGATTTTCTCCAGTGAATTATCAATAATCTGCTGCAGTTTATTCAAAATACAATAGATCCATCAAACTGATGATCAGAGACCATGAAGAACAACAGATTCAGTTTTCAGGTTGTGACTCAGGTAGTGGGTAAAAAACTGATCTTATTGCAGTTTTTTAGCAAAGCTTAAATATGTTTTTCAGCCCTGAAAATGTCATGGGGATCTCTGCTGGACCGATGAAGTTATTAGGCTCCAACATGCTGGAAAAATAATTAAAATGTACCAAATTTGGACTAAATGAGCCAAACCTTCATCTTCCTGAGAGAAGGGCGAGCTGAGATGAGCATACCTGTGACGGGGGAGGTGGAGAGGATAATCTGTGACATTTTGAGCTGAAGGCAGTACGCTGACCCAGAATCACCAAACGAGCCTCATCAGCCCAAACGAGGAGAGTGAGGAGATGAAGACGGACAAGCAGAAACACGAGTGAACTTCTGACCTGCAGAGAAAACATGGCGCCGACTCATGACTCAGCAGACCCGAGCTTGGCTGCACTTCTGCCTGCCTAAAAATGACAGAAAGATTTTTACTGTTTTTGTAGATATGATCCACTGGAGTTACTGAGTGGACGTGGTCTAACAGCAGGCACTTGTTTAGTGGTGCAGAGATAAAACGAACAAACAGCTTTCGGTGAGGACGGTAAACGTCTGTTGTCTGATTTCGAGGGCCTGAATCAGCAAACGGGGGCGTGGCAGTGTGTAATTTTTAGGCTGCGCAGGAGTGAATAAATGTGCATTTAATTGATGTAAACTTGTTAATGAACATTTATACTATTTTAAAAAAGTAATTTTTTAAAAATTAGATGTATTTTTAATGTTCTTCCTACCTTTAAAGACTTTTAGAGTATTTGGGGTAAATGATCGTAATGTGCTGAGGTTTAATAAGTAATCGAGGGCACAGAACTGATGAAGAATCAACATTAGAGTTTAATATGAGGCTTTAATGGCTGCTGTGGTTTTACTGGATGAAAATATGGCCCAAGTGGGAGAACCTCATCTCGGTTCCACTCTGCAGGTCATGTGTTGGTGGGAGCTGTGAGGCTGTTTGGGTGAAATAGCTTCACTGAGATTTACAAAGCAATTATAAGGTCGGTGCTTTTTTTAGATGCACTAGCGCTGGGGCTGAAGGCTGCAAATGTCAGCTCCAAGCTTTGATCAGCACTCAAATACCTTGTTAACTAGTGGATGGAGACTTGATACATTCATTCATTTGACCCCTAAGGATGAATTTGTGGATGTGGGATTGATGATGGGCGTATATTTCCAGGGCTGATGACCATTTAAATCTGCATCTAACATATTTGGTTTTCAGTCACTTCTCTTTTAGTGAGTGCCAGTCTGAGCTTTTAGAAAAACTCTTTCACATAAATAAAAATTTGGTTTTTATACAAGAGAAAAGTTGTGTTTTCTGTAGCTCAAATAACAGTTTTCACATGCCAAACTGGAAAAATGTTTTTACCATGAACACAGTTCCTAAAGCTTCACATGGTGGTGTAATGTTATAAAGTGCGAGGAGCTGATTGTTGTGGAGCAGCAGTCAGCTGAGGTCGGCTGCTCTCTCTGCTTGACACTTCCTGACAAAGAGAACGGTCCTTTTGTGAAAAATTCAGGATGATAGAAATGAACTGAGGTTAGCACAAAGACACCTAAACACTGGCCACAAAATCTGAATTATCTTAGATGAACTTTGACTGAGCAATGTCATCTTTAAGAGAGATACCACCAGAGTTCCAGGATGGCGAAAACTTAGCTTCAGGACCTCCTCTCATCCTTTCCTGTGACTCCACATTGATACACTGCAAGTTCAGGCGCGGCGAATTGTTTCAGTGCACGAGTGTTTGCCACAGGCAGCATGGTGGAACAGTGGTTAGCACTGTTGCCTCACAAAGAGAAGGTCCAGGTTTTGAATCCAGCAATTGGGCGGGGCCTATGTGTATGGGTATTCTGGCTCCTCCCACAGTACAAAGACATGCAATTAGTGGGATCAGGTCCACAGGTATGGGTGTGAGTGTGAATATGCTGATCACAGAAGTGTTAACACTGAAACTCATCCACACCAGGAGGACTTTTATATCAGAGCATTATCATTCTCGACGCGTAACATACCGAACATTTGTCACACCCCAAGACGTCTCATAGTGAAGCAAAAGGTACCCTTCCACGTTCTTATTAAACGCTCTGGGTTCTCAATTGACTTCAATGTAAACCCGCTTGCGGCGGTAAGAGACCTTAGAGATGAGGCTTTAGCCATTCAGACCAACACAAACACATGAAAGTATCACTGATAATTCAACAATAAAATAGCTTTTGTTGTGGGCATCAAATAGTGTTTTCCAAAGTGATTCAGGATCTGAACAGAACGGATTTAACAAACATAATGCGTTGTTAGGTTTATTTTCATTTCACATGTAAAACATTTATGGATTCGTTCCAACTCATTCCCAACGTGTAAAATACCGACGATTTGCCACAATCATTAATATTGTGACAAATCGATGCTGGGATGAGAACGTGTTGATAATTTAATGCCCATTCAGATACCACCTTAAGACTCTGCACTCTGAGCTCAGGGGGATCTTCTATGAATGGTGACATCATTTTTCAGAGCACTGACTGGTCGTAAGTGTTGTTCTTGTGCACCTCGATCCTTCCTCCTGAATATGACTTGCTCTGCAGCGTGTTTTTGAGGCCTCAGTAAGCTTTCAAATGCTGAGATTTAGCTGCTCCGTGATTCAGGAAAGTTTGAGCTTGTTTGTACTGGAGCTGGATAATCAGATATTTTCCACCTGTTTTAATGTTTAAGACTTTAATGCTGATGTTTCAGTTTGGTGTATTTCTGCCTGCTGGTCAGAGTTCAGTGGACCATCAGATGCTAATCAACGTTGTGTAAGCATAAATACTTAAAGAATCCTGATATTAGAGGCACTTATTACTCATCTTAGGGGGATTTGAGTTTGGTGCTAATTACTTCCAGCTGTACTGTATAAGTGGGCCTCTAGAATTACCTCGAGAGCTTCTTCCCTCCTCCAGTATTTATTCCTGAAACCTCAAAGAAAGCAGTAAAGGCAGAGAGGGAGTGCTTCCCCGTGCAGAGCAGCTTTGCTCTCTCTGCTTTGAAGAGGATTCAGAAATCTGTGAGGATTTCTCAACCAGAATGTGTTGGAGTAAGACTCACCCTCTCCAAAACACGATCACAAAGACACTGTGCAGAGAGCAGGAAAGGATCAGTGTGTGCATGCATGCTGTGGAAACCTTTATTTAACCACACTGTGTCTAATGGGACATTTTCATGCTTCAGTTTTGCTGCAGGGTATCAGCAGTAAGCGGACATTTGTCACAATGGGGCTCATGTTAAGGACAAAGAGGGCAAACCACAGATTATGTCTGCACTGCAGTCCAAATCAAGACAGAAGAAAATAAGAATTAATCAGTGCGCGTGTTTGACAGGAAGATGGTGGGAAGCCGAGCAGACACCTACAAACAGAAGCTGCCAGGGGAGAGAGTCTCTTGACAGATGCTTTTATTATTTAGCTGCCATTTAGAGCAGGTGAGCTGGATTTTGCCAACATACATGGTGCTGTGAGGTTTCTGAGGGGGAACATTCAGTGAAAACACACTTCTGTTTTTTTAGAGGTCACATCATTTTTTTACCACATCTGTGAAGGATCCATTATGACACACAGGAACAGATCCAACAAGCCTCACGATGGGAAGTATCCAGAATGGGGCATCCAGAGAGCAATCGAAATGAAGGAGGAGCACTGAAATATGTCCAGATGTTTAGAAGAAGCTGACCTTCAAGAAATCAGAGTTTAATCAGTGTGTTTAATCAGCTTTCTGTGGTTGAAGTCACAGAAAGCGAGTGCAGCTCATAAGCAATGGACTACAGACAAGAGTGAAAATACAAGGAATTTATTTTTATCCATCCGTCAGTTTTTCTAAAGATCCCCTCTCCTCTCCCTCACCACCTCCTTCAGCTCTTTGGGGTACTGAGGTGTTCCCAATCCAACTTAAAGACATAATCTCTTCATCATGTCCTGGTTCTGCCTCCTAGGGAGTCCCCTATCACCAAAACACCTCCCTGACGGGGGCATCCCAGTCAGAAATGATCAGTAGAAATTGTGTCCTCATCCAGCACATTCATATCCTGCATGGATATTTCAGTGTAGTTGCTTTAGGACATGAACAAACAAGGTCAAAACAAAAGTTCCTCTAACACTTTTCATACTGTAAACAACCCCAAAATCAGCAGAATTTGGTGATGGTGGAGAGGAAGAACTCTCTCTTAACAGGAAAGGATCTCCAAAGGAACCAAGATGGAAGAAGCACAGACTGTGGAAAATTAAAGATGTGTGAACAAGAATAGCAGACAATTTCACCTGGATTTTACAGGTGTTCAAATGGAAACTTTAATAAATAAACTGGTATTGGTCAAAAAGTAGAAGCTGGGCGTCCCTGATGTGCAGAGACAAATGGCATCACGTGGCAGGAAGATGACACTGAAGCCACGAGAAAATGTGAGATGATCCACAGCAGGAGGTCAGTTTTAATCTGCCTCTGAAAAGTTTGGATTCCTCGGTGTGAAAAAATCCTGATCCTTGGCTTCACATCCACTCGGACATCTGAGTTGGCCACTCTTTTAAATATTTAGTGTCTGGGACAGTGTGAGCACACTCAATGAGTTTTTAATTCAACATGAATTGTGCTAATAAAAAGCCAGAGTAGAATTTCAAGTGAATACT
Source organism: Haplochromis burtoni (assembly GCF_018398535.1). NCBI lineage: Eukaryota > Metazoa > Chordata > Actinopteri > Cichliformes > Cichlidae > Haplochromis > Haplochromis burtoni. Next base: position 336,547 of record NW_024582571.1, read on the forward strand.
TTTCAGGACATGAGTGACAAAATAATGGCCAAAGATCAGCAGGATGTCACAGACGGAGCTTTAACCAGGAAACTGCTATCAGTCAACAAGAAAATGACCATCAATTCATTTTATGATTCTGCAGTACAAAGACGTACCAGTCTGTACCTCGGTGATCAGCAGAGGAGTTAATCATAAACCAAATAATCTGATTATTTTTGCATGCAAAGGTTAGCAAATATTCCCCTGAACACTAAAATGACTAACAGCCTTCTGTTAGGTGCATTTTTATGTCCAGTTCCGTGTTTGTCTGAGCAAATTCCTTTACAATCTTCCATAAAATGTGAACATTACTCATCACTCCTCTGCTCGGAGAAAAGACGAGCGCTTCATTGGCAGCCGTAAAGCTTCTTGTGTATGTAAAACCAAACAGATAGTGCTCTTAAAAAAGATAAGATAAGCACGCCCGGCCAGCTTTTACCTAAAAAAAGTGTGTGTGGGTGTGTGTGTGAGTGAGTGTGCCTCAGTAGTGTCTTAGGGAGGTGGACTGTCAGTAAGAGAGAGATAACTCTGTGTGCATCCTGTAGAAACTACTAACAGATTACTGTAACAATAAGCAAACATAGAACAGGTGGCTGGCTTGGTTTATAACTCCATTAAAGAGTGTGACCTGTGGCAGACTCACACTACACATGACAGGAATAACATCACAACCATTTCAATTACTGCAGCAGAAACAGAAAAATGCTTGAACCGGGGAAAATAAAAACATCTGAGGAAGTCCTCTCCAACAATGAATAAGCAGCCTGGGATCCTAAAACATTACAGCATCCTCCGTTCTGTTCCTGCCCGCTGCATTCGCATTACTGTGGGTAAATTTCCACAGTTGACCTCTGGCACAGACTCAGGGAAAGAAAGAGCTCAAGAATAATCAGGAAAAAAGAAGGAATTCCCTTTAATTCCTCAATAGAATCTGATTTTCACACAAGTCATTTTAAACATTTGTGATCAGTCTGAAATCAGCCACGTGAACCCCTATGATGGAGCTCCATCCACCTATCAGCTGATCTAATTGTTTTATAACCAGTTTCATGTGAAACCGAGGGGATCATGTCTGTGGTTAGCCCAGAGACCCCACAGCCAATCAGAGAAAATTTGGCTTTGAGAAAGAGGCCATGATAGTGCATGCAAAGATGCATTATTCTACATCCTGGATCAGAGAGAGACAGGATGATAATGTTTTTTGAAGAAACAGTAAGACATAATATTTTACTCCAACATCTTCCATTAAGCATGAAAACAGAAAACACAGATTTCAAACAAATTCAGAATACATTAAGTTAAAATATTGTAGATATGATGGGGCTATTACACTGATTTTAATTATTTTTTGAAAAAATTAGCGTGATGTTTCTGGGGACACAAAGAGCACAGAACACCTTGACGAGTGTAAAACAAACACATCTACTTTTACACTGAATCCAGGAATCCTGTCGAGCTCATCAGCATTCAGGAAGCAGCAACGTTTGCAGGCTGTGCTTCACCCGAATGTCATCTAGAATCAGGTCATTTATTCACATTTGCACCATTTTGTGCATGATCTTGTGCCTAATTGACTGCAGAGGAGCCTTTGTGTGCCGTCTCTCTCACCCTCACTGAGATCATGAAGTCAGAGGCTGGACGTCAGAAAATAAACCGGCTGCAGAGAGACAAGGACGACCCCTCCTCAACGCTCCACTGCGTTACCGCAATCACGCTCATGCTCGGTGTGAGCGTGTTCATGCACATGCTCGGTGTGAGCGTGTTCATGCACATGTATGTGCTGTGTGCAGGCAGGCGGGGGGATTGGCTCAGGGTCTCATTCTCAGTCTAAACCACCTTAAATCACGTCACGAGCTGCCTTTTCTTAACAGATACTGCAGCCTGGATCAATAACACCAAACGCTGGGATATTAAAGGCAAACAGAGGGCTGTTATTTGGTAGCTTTCAGAGGCTTTTGGTTTTCATCACTGATGTTTTTGTCCTTGACATTTTCTGTTAGGAATGTGCTTTGCTCTCTCAGCCATATCTTTCTTATTTTAAATAAAATTAGGGGAAATTTTGATCATACTTTCAGTCAATGCCTAAATTAAACAAGAGGGGAAATACAGACACCAGCACTTTCCCTTTAGGGATTATATAGTCTTCATAATCACCCCAAAATCAATAATATTACAATCTGTAAAAATTATGGCCCTTACCTTGTTCCCACTTCATTTATACATGAAGGAACTAGAGCCTAAAATTAAATGAACAGTTGTTGGATAATAATATGAACTGTCAATAAGCAAATAGATAAATGACACGATAAAAAGTGGAGCAGATTGATCACAAATGAAAAAAGGTTAACAGAAAAGGAACTGCAATAGCTAATTGATTTAATGAATTATTAAAGATGGGGATCTATAGAGCCCTGAGATATGCTGCCACCATCGCTGATCCTTGACTTCCTTACAGGCAAAAAACAAAAAATATCAAATATCATTAAAATACATTCTTGAACTGTCCATCAGCACAAGAGCACATTCTTTGTTTTCTATGACAAAAAACAAAGCAAAGCATGTGGTGCTTTTTAAAATACATGATATTTTCTACATCATGAATTGAATATTCAGTTCAATTCAGCTTTAATTATGCAGCACCAAATCAAAACAACAGTCACCTCAAGGCACTTTATATTGTAAGGTAGATCCTACAAAATAAAACAGAGAAAAGCACAACAATCATATGACTCCCACCTATGAGCAAGCGCTTTGGTGACAGTGGGAAGGAAAAACTCCCTTTTAACAGGAAGAAACCTCCAGCAGAACCAGGCTCAAATCCATCCCTAACTATAAACTTGGTCAAAACGCATTGTTAATAAATTGAAGTGAGAGCATAATGTGAACAATTTTATTAACAGAAAAATCCTGATGATGGTACTGAAATAAAACAGAAGAGTTAAAAGTACACATAAACTAACACAAAAATGCTGTACTGTGATCCAGGGCCAGACGCTCTGCCTGACTTTGCTCTTGTTAAGTAATCCAGTGAAGCGACTTCACAGGACCAATCACTGTCATGGTTCTGCGTCATTTTGACCCAGCATTTTGAGCTCTTACGTTTTGGTTTAATTTTGAATTATGGATTGTACTTTGTTGATTATTATTATAATTCTATGTTTCAGTTTATTCTGGTTAAAGGTTTAGTCCTTAGGTTTTGTATCTCGTGTTTAGTGCAAGCTTAGTTCAGCATCAAGTCTGCGTCCTTGTGAATTGTTTCTTGTTTCCTGTTTTATTGTGAAGGTCCGTGTTTCATGTGAGTGTATTCAGTTTTGCTTCCCCTGTCTCATCTTGTCAATTACTTCCAGCCGTATTCCCCACCTGTGCGTAATCTCCCTGTGTTCTTCTGTGGCCGCATTTTAAGGCCGATTACGTCACAGCGATGCGACGAAGGCTGTCCCAATTTGAAGGCTGCTCGAAATGCGGCCCTCAAATGCGTCCTTCATTTCCCTGAATTTTAAGGACGTGGCGGTGTAGACTTCGTGGCCCAACATATCCCAGAATGCATAGCGCGGCGGTGGGTGTGGATAATTTTGCCAAAAAAAAACGGCGGATGAGGGGCGCCCGAAGAGTAAACTTTAAGTACTGAATATTATGTGACTTATTCATGTGCAAATGTTTAATAACGGAGAACATTAAAACATTACTGTTGGCCACATGTCGGCAAAGTTATGTGACATTTGTGACGTTTGGTTTTTTTTTTGTTTTGTTTTTTTTTTCTTTTTGCCTGTCCCGTTTGGTTCTTCTGCCATCAGAATTATTGTCTAAAGGTGAAGAAAGATGCCCAACGGATTTACTTTACCAAATTGACCATCCCAGCCTTCCCTTAATGGTCTATTTTGATTCACCTTTTATTGTTTATTTTATTTATTTTTTATTTTCACTTGCTAGATACGGGACAGACTTGAATGAGGAAAAGAAAAGGGAGAAAAAAAGAAGGGGAAAACAAGAGGCGGAAAAACAGCGGAGAAGAGGGACAGGGATAAAGGGCAAAAAACCAAAAACCAACTACCGGTAAATAAGCAGACAAAAAAATACATATATCAATCACCTGGATCACCTGTTGAGAAAGAAAAAAGAAAACAAGCAGAAGAAAACGAGAGAAATACAATAAACAACATCACGATGATATATGGGAATATAACAGTAGATACTCAATATTAAACATTATTTTGCAGCACGTAATATCGCTAGTAATGTTTGTACTAACTTGGTTTTAAAGCTTTTACTCTAAAATATACGCCGTTCATTAGCTGACCTTAATCTTACAGAGAATGATCAAAGCTCATGTAGAAACAAACAAACAAATGAACAAAATATGTTCTCCTTCATTTCTGTCAAACAAAGCTATATGAAACGTTTCCAGCTGTTAGTATCATGGTTGCTAGGCAACCTGGGCAGCGCGACGGAGGCTAGACCGTCCCATTTCAGAAACCTCGCACTTCCGGCCTTAGCGGTCTTTAAGTGCGCGGCCCTTGTGGACCGTTAACGATGCGTACTTTAAGGCTGCAGACCCTGAATTGGGATACAGCCTGTGTGTATTTAAGTCACATCTACTCGTTTGCTAGTTGCTGGTTGGTCTGTAAATCTCCTGTTTCATCCTTGTGTTCTCCCTGCGATTTACCTCCATGTGCCTCTGCTCACCCACCTTCATGTTTAGTAGTTTTGTTGTTCCCAGTTCAGATTATCTTTAGTTCTGTTTGCCATTTTCACCTTGTGTTTTATTTTTACAATAAATCTCCTTCGTACCTCCACGAGTGCCTGCGCTTGGATCCTCCTTTATTTTCTCCACACAACTCATCCCATTCGCTGTAACAATCACAAAGTTTAACCAGGTGTTTATCTTAGCAGATCTGAGAGCTGTGAAGAAACCACAGCAGCCAATTAGACTGAGTAATTGTCTGAGAGCTGGATCACATTCAAAGTCACCAGCTGTGATACAAGAGGCCGACCTCGACCTGCAGCTGCCACTTAGTGTAAATTGATGTCTGTACCGTCTTTCACTCAGTAACGATCTCTGTGATGAGGTGACTCGCACCTTCATCGGTTCCATTAGGCTTGATTTAAAGTGTAAGTTCATTGTGGATTCAAATCTGAGTTCTCATGCCTTAAAAGCGCTTTTAGTAACTTCAGAAAAGTGTGTGAGCTAACATCGTCTGAAAACATGAGGCACAAAAACTGTCCTGCTCTGCATGTTCTGTATGTACCAGAGCATCAGTGGATGTGTTGAAACTCCAAATGTCAGATACATGCTGTGCAGTTCAGCACTGAAGCACATGGGGCATAAACAACTCATCCTTTGGATTTTAGTGTAAGATTCACATAGGAAACAGTACACAGGCTGTTACATCAGAATCTGTTCACACATTGGAGAAGAAAAAAGTAACTAATACACATTTAGACTTCCTGTCACACAAAGCTGAAAAAGCCTGAAAAATACAATTTTTATCATATTTTGTTGTATTTCTATGACCGAGTTTGTACTAAGTACCATAACAAATAAAGAATCTAATAACTGCCAGCTCCTTAAATAAGGAGAGGTCATTTGATTGATGGAGGAACAAAAACAAACACAACAAAGAATCATTTCCGCAAGGAAGTCGGTTTGTTGAGGTTTTAGGCTTAAAGGGGTGAATATTTTACCTCACTCAGGTTTCCTGTCGCTGGCTTTTTGTTAGAAGCCGGTGATGCGAGATAAATCCAGACCACTGTTTTATATGCAGTAGAGTTTCTGGTCTGTCTGTTTAAGTCAGCAGGCCTCCTAAAGAGATGTGACAAGCCTCTCAGATAAAAAGAAGACGATGTGACACACAGAGCTCTTTAGATAAAATCATGTCTGAGAGCAGCAGAAGACGGTCAGGTCTGTCCCACAAATACACTGCAGGAGCAACATGTCTGCTCACGCTGAGCGCCTCCATCACTCAACACATCTGACTGCTGTAATGTCACTCCAACGTTTAGCAGTGTTCCTACAACAACACTTTCATGAGGTTTTTTTTTTCAAATCTGATAAATTTGTAGGTGTACATATTTATTATTAATACTTACACATGGAGTTCGTTTTGTTCATAGACCAAGTGCAGGAAACTGGACAAGTGAAGAAGAAAAGTGTGATGCCTAAAAAAAACAGGTATGGCAGATGAATAGTATTTCAGAGCCATGTTCTTAAGAAACAGGAATAAATCCAGCAAAGACCTGACAGATGTATGAAAATGACACAAGAACTGAACTGACGATCAGAGGCGCATGTCTGATGGAGAGATGGATTTACACTGGATGTCAGGAGGAGGTCCAGGCAGTCGTGTATGAGATCTGAGATAAAACTGGTGAATTATGAGACCAGAAAAGTACCATCAGAGTTTGATCCACCATGCGGTAACATCTGGAAACATCTGATTGGCAGCAGCTCCCCTTTTCAGCATGACAATGATCCTAAACAGACTGCCAATGGAGTAAAAACATACCTAGATAGAAACACATAGAGGAACACTATCAGTTATGGATCGGCCGCCCCAGAAACCTGACCTCAGCATTAATGAAGCAGTGTCGGATCATCCTGACGGAGACCACAAAAAAAGGCAGAAACATCCACAGAAGAGCTTTGAATGTCCTTCAAGAAGCCTGGAGAACTATTCCTGAAGATTCTTACAGAGATGACAGAGAGCCGTCATCTCTGCGTGTCATCTCTTCAACCTTTAGCTCAGAGAGGTCAGACTGAGCTAAAGAATGAAGGTGTTTGCGCCAAATGTTCATTTTCAAGCTTGTTGGAATAGTAAAATGTTTTGCCTTATATGCTGTATTTAAATACATGTTTGCACATGTTTCTAATTTTCCTCTAAAATTTAAAGAAGAGAGGAATGGCTCAAGACATTTGCACAGTACTGCATGTTTTATATGTCCTATCAGGAAATACTTTTTGTTTGTCCCTCTGGTCTTTAGGGATATCAGCAAAGCTAATGGAAATGTTAGCCACATTAGCTGGACGACATGCTAATGCCAAAGATTCTCTAGTTGAGAGGACCAAAAATAAACGTAATCCACGATGTCTTCAGATCCTGAGAGTGCACGTGTTTCCTCTGCAGCCATCAGTGCTTCATTTGGTGCACTTTGCTGGCAACTGAGATATTGTTGTGTTTGAGTTTCAGCAAAAGTGGCTGTTTGTTCCATGTTTGAGAGTGTGCCAAATGAGCTGCCAGGCAGGCATTATGTAAGACATGTAACATGGTGACATAGATAAGTAACAGAAAACTCTGCATGCCAACAAGGCGTTTCAGGGATTTCAAACACAGACAGAATATGTAGAACAGCAAATGAGAAGAAAAACCTCAAAAACCTAACTTTAAACTCTCCAAAGCTCATATTTAACAAGCCGTTCATGACTTTTACTTTATTATAATGTTAGCTGCACAGATAAATTAAAATATAAAAGTACAAATAAACCATGCACAGTTTAGAGTACTCATCTGTGTTTCCATTGTGTCACATTATTCTAATCTTGGACTGTTGGGTCCACATGTGGCCATGTCTGCAGTTTTCTTTGGACAACTCAGCTGCAGGCCCACCTGATATGGGCCAGATATCAGGTGTGCAGGACCATGAAAACCAGAGCCTGAACTGAGCCAAGCGCAGGCCCAATTGGGCCCAAATGTGTCTGCTATGTGTGAGTCATACTAATGAAATCAAACTGCAAATGACAATTTTAGAAATCTTTCTCTAAATTTGATAAGAGCCGTCATTCCACTTCAGACTCTCAGGACCGAGACACCAAATACTGAACATTAACCATAACATCTGATAAGACGTTGAAGTGCAGAGAGTCACCGCTCTGCTGAGGAGCAGCTGCTCTGCCTCCATCGCTGGCAATATTCGGTGATCAGTGTTTGGTGGCGTGACAGCGGGAGGCTTTTCAGCATCCGTCATCTGAGCTGCTGCATTGTTGTCCCCGCGGAGAGGAGCGGGAGGAATGCTCAGTTGGTGGTGTGGAGGAGGGAGGGTCAGAGAGAAGGGGGGTCTATACTTAGAGGACTGACTGCATGTTGCACCTGTCCTCCACCCATCATCATGCAGCTCACTCTTCGAAGGACGACGCTACGTGAGCTGGTTTTGTCCACAAATTCTGAAATGAAGCAGAAACGATGCAAAGACACAACCCCAGCCCCTACACGCCAAAGAACTGTGATTTATGCCGCCACATGTTCTGCTGAGAGGAAACAGATTCAAGTTTGCATCAGTCAATAAAACCAAAACAGAAACACAGGCCAGGCGTGACACCACGGTAGCCCTTCATCTACTTCCAGAGCTTATTAGAAACAAAAAGAATAAATGATTGGACAGTTTGCATTTAACTCATGAGCTCTATATAAAAGTGAAGTTAGAACAGACGGGTCTTAAAAAGGCTCTTCTGGTTCCTCAGTTTGTGTGGGGCTCTCTCAAATAATGTCAACCACCAGTTACTATAGAAAAATATGGATTCTTCGACCCGCTGACCAATGTTGCTGGGTGTCACTTTGTGAAAATCAATCATAAAGAGACTGCTGCACCAAAAACCTTCAACTGGCCAAAAACTGGTCACAAGCTGATTGCTGCAGAAGACGCCAACTTGTCTGCAAACATTCGCTAACTACTGTGTGACTTTGGCCTTTTTTACTTGACCCTCTTTAGTTTCACATCACTTTGAGACCTGAAGCTGAAATAACTCTTGGATACTAACTGAACTCTGAACTTCAGCACCAACACTGACAGCCCCTGCTCCAAAGTCACGTAGCGTTTACTGAACAGGAAGTTCAGTTGTCTTCAACTCTCAGTAGAGTCAAAATGAACTGCAGCCCTTGTTCATATACTGAAGCAGAGGACAGTCAGGAGAAGCTTTGATGCAGACAGAGATGCTGGTTTGGTCCGAACATGGGATGTTTGCAGATAAATGCAGTCGTGCTTTCTACTCAGTGTACTGGTGCGATGAATGAATCATGCATATCTCTGGAATAATAACTGGCAGGCAGAGGCCCAGTGTGAAATCAAAATTAGAGGGTAATTGTGGTGCTAAAAGCTTCCCATTAGTGGCGTCATACATCTGCTGTTAGTTAACCCCCCGTCTGCCTGACAGCATGCCACTGTGAATTACTGCAGCACCCCTGGGTCAGCAAACGCCTGAAGGCTGCAGGACTCATGTCTTTGCTTTGCCTCCCCACCTGCCTGACCACACACCTGCGCAGCTGCCTCTACGGGAGATGAATCCAAATGATTTGGCTTCATTCTTCAGTCCTGGAGGTGCATGCTGGATCCTTACCCTCAGCCCACACCAGGTATTTGTCCAGTCGGTTAGAGGCAACAAAACAAACCCCCAAACTGCTCAATTAGCTGCTTCAGACACAGCATATTCACAGAGTACCTCTGAATAAGCAAAGATATTTTTTTATTTTCAGGAAACTTTCATCATGTTTTTGGTGAAAATGGCCGGGACAGCTTAATTTGTGGAGGCTTTGCTGGTTTCTGTTGCAGTAAAACAACTTTCTGTGAAACATGAGCATCTTGAGCCGCTGTACTGTGTCCTCGACTTTGATGTGAGGTGTGAAGATGCGAACAGCTGCTGTCGAGCTGAAAATAATTACTGACTCTTACCACTGATTACTTTTTCAGAGCGCCTCCTGCTGACCTGTTTCTGTACACTGAGATTAACAGGAAGTGGGATGACTATGGGACTAGCTCTGGTACAGCTCACATGATCCGGCCCCTTGACTGACTTCCAAAAACTGGCCAATCAGAAGGAAGGGGGACCTTAAAGAGACAACAGCTTGTTTCAGATAGGTGATAAAACAAGTGAGTAGCATTTGTGATTTTAAAAGTGTGTATCATGCAAAGCTGCAACAGTGGAGTAGGTGTTTTTACTTATAATTCGAAGTATAATTGAACAGGGCGGACTGAAGCACACCTGCTGTGAGCAGACTGCTAATATTTGAGTCTAAATCAGGGTTTACACTGCAGGCCTCAGGCTGCACACAACTGGTTTCATTAAATCACCAGAACAGGGAACAGTTACTCACAGTGCATTCAGGAAACAAAAATAAGAGGCCTCTGTTGTATTCCTCCCCTCCACTCTCACTGCAGGTAATTAGGTCCTTGACAAGGAGACAGAGCCCCCCCCCCCCTCCCCCTCCGTATGACACCGGTTAGTGACTACGTGACAGAAAAGCCTGCACACATCATCAGCTCCTCCTCCTCCGTCTCTGCAATACAAACCTTCAGTTTTGTTAATCAACAAGCTCGATTGTGACACTTCATTACAAACCATTTATCACATCTGTCACATCTGTCAGCCCCCCCATCTCCCCCGAGCTGCAGAAGGGCATGGTCATGTGAATGGTCATGTGATACAGTTACTCACCATCTCACTCTAGTGATCATCAGACTTCTTTCTTTGTCCTACCTTCTGTCTTATTTCCAGACAAGGTGTTGCTCACAGGTGAATATTTATGAGCAAACAGGTGCTTTGTTTCTGGTTTTGGGGGACGTCCATGCAAACATTTCACCTTTATGTAAGTTTTTTATTACTGAACTGTAAAACTTACCTGAGGTGACGTCTGCGTGGTGCTATGAAAACAATGATCTTGCTTTCAGAGTGAGACTGAGTGAGACAGGACAACAAACCAAAGCAAGGACAATGTTTACACAACAGGGCTGATGGGATTGGAAACAGGTGAGGCTGCTGTGGCAGGGGTGTGTTTATCGCCAGCAGAATTAGGGGCAATGGTCTCCCTGATGATCAGGAAGTGTACTCTCCATAAAGTGTATCTGCCTGGACAGAAAAAGGAAATATCTCTGGTACCAGAAGCTTTTTGATTGCATTCAGCCCGGTCTCATGGCAAAACCGATATTAAGACCTGAGCTTTGAAAAAGTGGGAACTCTTGCATTTTAACCCAATCGTGTTTAGGAAATAAGTTAATCAAGTAATTTCACTGCTAACCGTAGCCTTTCTAAGGCTTTAACTGTACGACTTCAAGAAAAATAACCCCAAAAAATTAAGTAATGCAGGGGTGGGCAACTCCAGGCCTCGAGGGCCGGTTTCCTGCAGGTTTTAGATGTGTCCTTGATCCAACACAGCTGATTTAAATGCTAAATTACCTCCTCAATATGTCTTGAAATTTTCCAGAGGCAAATGAACTCATCATTTGATTGAGGTATGTTGACCCAGGGTGAGATCTAAAACCTGAGGGACACCAGCGCTTGAGGCCTGGAGTTGCCCACTCCTGAAGTAATGAGAGCAAATGCAACTTGAGTTTATAAGTAATACAGAAAATGCTTAAAATGAACAGTGCAGAAAAGAGGTGCATGCAGAGTGGAGTGGGTGGAGACGAGTGTCAGGGGAGATCTGCAAGTGAAGGAGAGCATCAAGAGTAAAAGTGAAGGTTTAAAGATGGAGATGAGACCTGCTGTGATGGTTTGGAGACGATAGAGGCCGAGCTGAAGATGCAAAGATATTCACTGGGAGTGAGCTGGATGGACAAGACTTATATGTGACTTAGATGGTCACATTATATGTGTCTGTGCTATTTACAGATGAGGGAAACCCAAACCTTGCTGTCATCCTTGCTGGAAAGCGGATTGTCTCTAGGTCGAGGGTCAGCAGACGGGGCCTTTCCTCCAGCTGACAGCATCTAGATTTCAATAACTCTGCAGTGTGACAGCTGACCCGCCCTCCTCTGACACATACCCGATAAGGTTTATTTCCCCCTTCAGCCTCAGATTTTCTCACTTTCCCTGTTTTCATGGCTCTGTTCCCACTCTGTAATGTCACAGGGCAGCTGCAAAGAGCATCTCTGCCTCCGTTAATTATCATCCTCTGGGCTGAATGATCCTGCACGGGCTTTTTAATTGTTGCTTTCAGCTTGCCCTTTGTGTCCCCCTCATCACCGCTGCTAGATAGGAACCCAGCTTTAAGGATAGCTTGAAGGTAAAGAAGAAGAATTAAAAGCTGGAATATTTGCTACAATCTCTAATTTTCTTCAGGAATCATACATAAGAATGTTGTGTTCTTTTTAATGACAGATTAACTAATCGGAATTTAGCATGAAGCGCTAAACAGATTCACCTAATAAAACAAGTGAAAGCACTGCCAAAAGACAAGAAACAAAGAGTAAAAGATGCATTCAAATATGCATTAGATGTGCACACATTAAAATGAGCTTTTAATGAAAGGCCACAGGATCTAGCAATGTTTAAAATATTATACATTAGCAAAGATGCTGTGAAGGAAGATGAAGTTCATTTATCATTAGAATTAATATTAATAACGTATCAGTGTGTATGCAACATTTTAATGTTGCAGATGAATATTTGGAGCTCATGAATACTCTGCCTAACTATAAACTAAATTATTCCAAATTAACACCGTTACTAATACTTTTTTATTTTATTCAAACACCAAACCTCATCACAGCAGTAAATTCTCACATCTGGGAAACAGGAGCAAAAACATGGTTGGATTTTTTTTTTTTGTATGATTATACTTTAATTCATAAGAGTGCTTTATCAGCATATTACAAAACTCTATTTAAACTACTTCCGTAAAACCTCTTTTCCACTAGTGCCTACTCTACTCTGCTGGACTCCACTCTACTGGTCATTTTCCATTGCTCTGTGAGAATAGACAACTTATTGGTACTACAATTTTAATATATTTCATGAAACCATCCACTATTATAGATGTGCAAGTACACAGGGATGAGTTGAAATTTGAAGAAAACAGGAGCAGGAAACTTTCAAGGCTGAAAAAAAATCATTGACACTTTGCTTAAATCAGCTGTAAGTATTATTATGATCGAGCTACCATCATTTAAATAAACTGGAGTATTTTAACATCTGTGATTCAGAGGAGCAGAAACCAGCATTGGCACGCTGGATGTTTCATCTGTTTTCTTCAAAAACTATATTTCGGGTCATGGAGCTAGAATGCTGCTCAAGACAAGAAAATAATTTTGCATGCCTTTGTCATATGAACTAAAGTAACATCATAAAAAAGTGTGAGACACTGGTCATAATAGTGACCTCAAAAACTTTGCATGCTAGCAGACATGAACAAACTGCGTGGGGGATTGTTAGTGCACTGGCCGCCAATTTGGCTAAACAAATCTGATGAAAATAACAAAGCAACAATTATCTGCCATCATGTGAGAACTGTGAATTGTAGTTCACTGGAAACATCACCCTAAGAGCTAATGTGTGGGTGGTTGCTGAGTTGATTGACACAAAACTTTCCAAACTCAGGAGATCACAGGAGAGCAGGAATGTTCCCAGCAAGCTGTGGTAATCATCATTAGCAGTTTAAAGCTCGTATATGTTTTCCCTGCAGCTCAGAATTCCTGGTTCAAAGACTGCAGAAGTCCAGGGGCTATTACAGAAACTTTAATGGGAAAGTTTTTCATAGCTCAGTGGGAGGTCAGAGCAGGAAGGCAAGAGAGGAGGTGAAAAATCTTCAATATTTCATCCAGCGAGAAGCCATGGTTTGATATGGTGAGTCCCAGGCTGTCAGAGACAGAGAGCTTGAGTTTCAGCTCCAAGATGGAGAAGAAACCTGAGGCTGAGGACGTCTGTGAGCCTCAGCAAAGGACAGGAAAGATGTGTTTTTCTCCGCTCGGTGACCTGATGCAAAGTGAGCCACTCAATACGTTATCTCTTATCCGCTCGATAAACTGTAATCAGGATACAGAGGATATTTCTGGAGCAGTCAGCAGTCATTCTGCTTCCACTGTTTCCTCCATTAAAGTCCTTGCAGTTAATGTTTAATGCGCACAACCTTCAAGCTGTAACTTGCTTTAGTTCCTAGTTTGGATTATGTACAGACTCTTATAATTAAATTTCTTCTCAGTGTTTCCAGCATTTATCACACCTGCTCTGGTGAAATCTCTGTATATTTTCCTCAACATCAAACTCAGGCAGCTGCAGGCAAGCTGGTGAACTTACTGCAGCAGTCAGCATCCAGACGTCTGATGGTTCCCTTCAGCAGCTGATGGAGGCCAAAAACTGAACTAAAAGAAAATACTGGACTCCGTTTTATGACTCCAGTGCTACTATGTCTAATGGATATAAGCAGTGATTGGTGAAAATTACAGTAGTACCTTGGTTTACGAGTATGATTCTTTCCTGAATGTTGCTTGCAAACCAAAAAACTGATATATCAAAGCAAATTCCCCCATATGAAATAATGGAAACTCAGATGGACATTTATGAGCTCCCAAAATATTGATTTAAAAATCACTTTTAAAGTTATTTTCTATATAAACCATTGGCCCTCATACTAGACCCTCATCCTAAATGCAAGTAGAAATAAAAAAATAAATCTGCATTTTACCTTTGAGTAAAAGTCGCTGCTGACGTGAGGGGAATGAAAGGAGGAGGAAGATTATTGCTTGGAAGGAGAATCTCCTTCCTGTGGTGTAAACGATATGCTTGACAAATGCTAACTCTACGAATGATGAAAACTTACTGAGACGCATGTAGAGAATGCGTACGGAACCATTACCATGTGATATTTGATATTTCAAATATGTTCAAATGTAGTATGTACAAAAAATGTTTTCATGATTATCCACTGCATTATTTTAGTTGCTTACCTTTACCAAAGAGGCAAAATTAAAACATTCCTTCCAGTATATCAAACAACTTAAGTCACTGAATGATGTATTAGGCTATTCATAAGGTTGCCTGTTATAAAATGGATGTTACACCAAGATCACATGTAAAGCAATGCAGCTTTTCTATTTGCTAAGACTTTTCACCTGGTCGAACTCCAAATATCCCAAACGTTCCAAAATTCACTAATAGAATGAGACATCCTAAAAAGTCCCAACTAAGAATCAGTCCTTTAGTGACAGATAAATTTGACCTTCTCTGAGATTTTGTGTGAAAATGACATCAGTGAAACTGTTTGCAGAAGCAAACTGAGCAGCTGAGCTCAGAATGAACCAATACAAAGATCCTGAATCCTGGATCTTTATGAAGGATCGATCACAGCTTCTGTTATAAATCAGGGCTCCAAAGTTTTTGATAAATTTGGACCCATTTAGATTGAACCAGTATTGAATTAACTGCCTTTGGCCTTCACAAGTGTTGGGTAGTGACCATCCCGCCCCTCGGCAGCCCCGGTTTATATTAAACATTGATTCAACTTTGGAAGTGAGTCAGTTCCAGCTTTTGTTCGAAGTGAGGGGCGAGTACTCAGGGTTGTATTGATTTAGATTTGAGGCTTCACAGAAAACAGTAGTCTTATCTCAATATGCAGCTGCTTCTTAAACAACACAACAGCTGCTTTTACATGTAGCTGCCAGGCATATGAAGTCAATTGCAGCGTCTCCCACTCTTTCATACTTTTTTTTTCTCCTAACAAACACAAACACAGCAGTTAAGCCTACAGACTCAATGTACCTTCAAAACAACAGGCTTCAGGTTCTTGTTTTACATGTTAATCACTTTATTTGAACTGTAACTGATTATAGTTTTACTGCACTGGATTTTTTAAGACTTCAGCTTGGTGCTACCACAGCACAAGTTCAGTCAAAATGTGACCAAATGTTGAGGAAATCTGAAAATGTAAAAAAGACTTTGAATAAAATAATAGCCTCAGACACCTCAGTCCGATACATTTTCAACAGGGCTAAGGTCCATGATGGTCAGTCATCTTTGGTTGTCTTTGGTCATCCGATGGTTCTTGAAAGCTTTAATGTGTGTTTGGTCTCATTGTCCTGCTATAGTGTGACTCCTCCACCATAAAGTTTCAAACAGAAGGTGGAGCACGTCTCTGAATGCATACAACACATGGTCATAGTTGCTGCCTGTAAGGTACGAACCTGTATACAGACTCCAAAACAGTTTGTGTATCAGGCTATAAACACATTTATTTCTGCTGTAACATGGGAGTCTATGAGAACTGACTCACTGCCTCTGCTGGACTGTGAAGGAACTGCAGGTTTTGGTGTTTCAGTGTTGGCTCTACTTTTCAGCCCTCACTTGACTGGAATGGAATAAAATTACTGTTTTTGGCTTGTTTCCTCATCTCATTCTAACAGGACATTAAATTGTGGACAGAAAGGAAAAGACTAAAGAAAATGTATTATTTCTGAACGGCTTCCTTCAGTTCATATCAGCTGTTGCCGTATCAATGAAAAATACTCCTAGATATTAATTCTAGCTTATCTTTACTGTCTGTTCTCTCCTAATGAGGACTGACTGCTGTCACCTATAGATTTGGGATGTATTACTTCAGTTTTTGCAACCGTCTGGCTCATAGAGCAGTAAATCAAGTCAGCAGCCTTCACAAAGTGGCACACCAGTGTCTGGGTGGACTGATATAAATGATAGATATGTATGTGTGGGTGCAGGAGGAGGAGGGAGAGGAGAAGACAAATTATAAAAACTTCCAGAAGATAGTTCTCCAGCCACCATCGATCAAAGAACCTCGGTGCTGTCACAGCGGTCAGAAAGAAACAGAGATGGAGCTGCTGTTGTTGTTCTGCAGGAGAAAACTCTATCACACTCTGTGGGTCTGTGTCACTGCAGGTTCACACTGTACTGACTGCATGCACTGTACCAGGAGAAGTAAAGATCTGAGGAACCAGAATGATCTGATATATACCGTAGTGTATTTTCAATTAAATCAATATGTATGATACCCTCAGTCTTATGTTTGGGTTTCCAGGCACTTGTGAGCCAATCAAACGTAAAACTAACACAACAACAACAAAATAACACACATGCTGTGCCATGACATCAATATCTAATGTGACATAAAGTTAACTTTATACAGCACAAAATGTTGTTGTCTGAAGGCCAAAAAATGCCCCCAAAATGATCTTCTTACACCTGTGTCGACACACTCTTGTCCTTTAGCCCATCATGCAAAGCCAAAAAAACGTGTGTAATTTCTGCAGGACGGCAGCTCGGTGCAAAGCGGCAGTTCATCAAGAGGAAAAAAGCAGCTGCACATCTCAACATTTGCATGGACTTCAACACGACTTTTCTCCCAACGCTCTGAATCTGCTTCATTTCTCTTTCGTTAACATGCTTTTCACTCCAGCAGCACTGGAACAGAAAGGAGTCACCATAGCAGATCACCTGCCTCCATCTCCTCCTATCCCAACAATCCTCTGTCACACCAACCCTCTGCATGTTCTCCTTCACTACATCCATGAAAATCCTCTGAGGTCTTCCTCTTCTGCTCCTGCCCAGCATCTTCATCATCCTTTGTCGCATACATCCAATCTCCCCTCCTTCATGTGTGCGAACCATCTCAGCCTCTCTGATTTTCTCTCCAAGTTTATGAAGTTAATAATGATTAATTTAAAACAGTTTGAATTTGATATTGAACTTGAACCACAGTTATTACTATCACTAATCTTTTCCCAGCTGAACAGTGACCGCTGCTACTCATCTTTCATTAGCACGTATCCAGAGTCTCTTCTGTGGTGTGTTTTCACATCTCCATCAGCGCACTGGAGAGCTTTTACTTTTCAGAAGAGGAGCCATTATCAACTCCCAGCATTCCCGGCTCTCTGTAACCTCAACGTGAATGCCAGAGTGTGCATTTGTTTGCCCACATGAGGATGAGGTTACTTGTTTCAGGCAGATGATAGGAGGCGCTCATGAACCCAGAGTGTGATGGGTGATAGAAGCTGTAAAAGTCTGTCCGCAGTGTGAATGCAGGGCGAATCTCAGAGACGTCCTAAAACGGTGACATGAGTGCCAGAAAATTGAAGTCAGGGGTTGATGGTTCATCGGTGGAGGGAAGAGAAGAGGCTGTAATACAATGTACGAATTCAAATGCAGCAGCAAAAAGAGCGCAACAGGTGCTTTTATCCTCTCTGTGAGAGCCAGGTGTACTTCAGTAAAACATTTTTAATGTGCAGTTTGCAGCCCAGGACGTGACGTGTTAGCTTCAATATTTCAGCACTGTCCGCACTATCCGTCCCCTCTGTAAAAACAAAGCTGTCAACCCATAACTGCTGTGTCACCTCCTCTCACTGTTTATTTCATTTGTGGCTGCTACAAGCTCAGGGGAAGCCTGACCTTTGACCGTTGACCTCAGAGCTGTTAACAAGGCCAGGGAATGCTTCATCAGTGTAAGACATCTGGGTCACCAAGGGAAGCATATGGAGAATTGGCTGCTGCTAACAGCCAATCATCTGTCACAGCAAAGCAAACTCTGGATGCTAAATTAAGATAATTTTATCCTAAATCATCCAGTCAAAACAGTCTGGCCTGTGATTCAGGCCTGAGAGCACGTGGAGTTTGTGCACAATTATTCACAAACTGGCTTTGAACCTCATACACAAGTCCTCCGGGAACTTTAAGTACACTACTGGACAGATTCCAGTGAAACTGCAGTCATACATTCATGTTCCCAGAGGATTCATCCCACACTCTAATGATTCTGTCTGTTACATAATTCAGATGGATTGTGATTAAATTTAGTACAAATGTTCATGTTCTCTCAAAGAAAATTGTTTAAGCAGTCCTAGGAGTCACATTCAGCTCACTCTAAAAGCTAACAGTTGCACGTTGTCCTCACACAGGACATTCGAGCTGTTTTAGCCTGCCTCAGTCCACACCTGCAAGCCACTTTGCAACTCTGCTTTTTTCATGCTGATTCATATCTCTCATCACTGAGGCCTCTCTTCTGTAATGGGGTCTTATGGCTGCTACAGAGCCACCAAATATAAAAGGCTGCAGATGGAAGTCATTACCTCCTCTTGACAGCAGAGCTGTTTATTGAGTATATTTTTGGAATATTTGGAGTTCCCTTCATAGAGTGACTTTATTTGCTGTTCACTTCTGCTTGAGTAAATGCAAAGACGTTTTTCACTGCAGCTATTGGCATGGCAGCCATTCAGAAGTGTTCTTAAATATGCAAGCGGGGAAGATTGCAGTTTGTAGACTGTAGAGTGACAACTTCTCCTACATGCTCAGGTCTCTTGTTACCACAGCAGATATTGCCGCAGTCCATCTGTCAGTCCTCATCCTTCCTTCGCCTCTCATTCTTGAAGAAGACCTCAAAGTACTTGTACTCCTCCACTTAAGGCAGGAACTCCTCCTCGACCCGGAGTTAACGTTCCAGCTTTTTCTAGTGGATCACCACAGCTTCAGACTCAGAGGGCCAATCCTTATCTCAGCCTCTTCAACATTTAAAAAAACCACCGAGTTCTTCCTGACAGAAGGAACCTGAGAACTGGTTAACATGTGAGACTTGACTAAAAGACCTTTGACCCAGAAACACATTTAATGGAGAACCAAGAGAAGAGAGATCCGTCCTTTGTGATGTTCCTGCAGCACTGAACTAATTTCTCTTTCTTAACAATAAAAACTAGAATCTACGTCCTGAACGTCATGTGTACCCGAAGCCTTTCTGTCCGGTACAAACTGGTGAAATCTCTGAGCTGTAAATGCTGATAGTAAAGTGGTAATCACTCCTCTCTCCTCTTCAGCATCAGCGGTCACACAGAAAACTGTTCGCTGCTATTGAAATGAGAGTTTTATGTGGCTGCCACCTCATTATAACCGCCTCTCCTGAATGGCCTGATTGGGGTCATCTCACCACGGGAAATTGCAGTTATTGTACTTTTCTCTGTTCATTATGTGAAGCGGAGAGGCTGCACGATCATGGTGAGGTGTGGGACTGGATTTCTGCACAGAGGGAGAAGAAAGAAAAATGATTTAATGTGTTTTCATTGGTCAGATTTCAGTTTCATTTATTCGGCTCATCTCGGTGCTCGTTTTGGGATTTTGCTGCTGTAGGCGAACAGAAACAAATGTGCAGGAAATCAGCATTTACCAAACTGACATTTATTGAAAACTCTTCATACTGGATGTGTTTCTGCATATAAATTGTTACCACCTGTCTTAGTTTTCTTCCTGTTTAACCTTTGTGTTAATGATGACAGTTTCCAGGAGGAGGACGGACTCAGTGTGTCGATGGGCTGTTGAACCGCTAAAGCTCGAGTTCTCACGGGACGACTTACTGTAGAATTAATTAATGAGCGGATAATGAAATTAGCTGATATGTGTGGCTGGTCCATCGCAGAATGAAGTTGGACAAGGTCAAAAGATTTTATAGTTTCTGGTTGAGAACACTGAACGACACGTGACTACTGCTACAGCTCACTGCAACATGTTCCTCTTATTTAGATTTTTTACTGCAGAATGAAGAGACTAGAGAACTGAAATACATTCTCTGTATTTAAAGCTTTACTTATTGAGATGATTAAGATTATCAATAGAAATCAAACATTCAAGAATCTTTACCACTGCAGTGTTAAATTCCACAGACAGTTCAGTAAGAATGCTGGTTGTTGATCAGTAAAACTGCAGTAATTTCCACAGAAGCTCAATGTTTGCATGGAAGACACTGTGTGATGCTAAAATCACATGTTAAAATGAAATGTTAACAAGAAAAACTGTTTTTTAATCTACCAGAAGAACTTTGACCTGTCAATGATTTGACTGAAAAATTATCAATCGGAGAGCAGCTCTGTGTGATCCTTCTCTCCGACAGTTCAGAATGACCAAAGTGTACAAAATGGACTTTTTACTTATCCATCATTTTGGCCCTTTTCTCACAGACTTCTATAAGACTGCAAGTCGTTTTGTTTTGACACCTCAGTCTGTAAATGAAGCAGATTTAAATGTGCAGTAGCGTCTGATTGGCCAGCCGTACCATGTCTCTCGTCCAATGATAGCTGGTATAGGCTCCAGACCGGGATCCTGATAGGGATAAGCAATAGAGATGGATGCATAGATGGAGATTTAAATGCAATGCATCAGTTATTTTATTTAAATATTCCATATTTTATTATTTATAAAGTGTATTTTGATGCTCAGACTTTTCTTCTGTGTTACTTTTCTTGTAATGAGGAATGACTGCATCAGCAGGGATTCTGCAATCATTTGTATCCCGAGGTCATATATCATCTTTGAAAGGATATTATGGGATGATTACCTTTGCTCATGCGTCTGCCTCTTCCATGCTGTGAGCTCATGTTTGACCACAGCTCATCAGACCTGAGAGCAGAACTGTCCTGAAGGCCGCATAATTCGCCGTGTGACGGGATGTGACAGGTTGATCTCTGCAGCTTTGCCTCCCACTGCAGCTGCTGCTGGAGGCAGAGAGGACTTCCCAGGTTTCCAAGGGCAGCCTGGTGTGGCAGGTAACCCCTTCCTCCTCTGCAGCCCCTGGGCAAAGAAGGTGGGAATGAATCCAGCTTTAGGCCTTGTTTCTTCTTTCTGCTCACCAGCTGTAGTTGAGGCGATGAGGCGGCTAGGGTTATCTGCTGTGATGATGCCTGCAGCCATAAGGCAGCACTGGAATTACATTGAGGCACAGCGGGACTCTGCGGGGTGCCGTTAACAGCCCCGCTAATGTCACAGTGACATGATGGATGTGCATGTGATTATTGTGGGGTATATGGAGTGCACATCAGCAGCAGCAGCAGCAGCAGCAGCCCTGACTGGCAGCGTCACCTCCATGTTTGACCGCTGCGATGAGTAATGGTGGATCAGGACGTCACCTTGCAGTGTCCTGAAGCACACAGATAAAAACGGCTCCACACTGACAACCAAAACTCCTTCTACAGTTTACAGATATTTCATTGGTCCATTCATCCCACTCTTCTCAAAATGTCTCCTCTCCAGAGCTGCTTTTGAGCTACTAAGCAGGTTTTCAAAAACACAAACAGACTGATGCATTTGGAGCTGACAAACATTTGCTAATGAACACTTTCACAATGACACATTGCCCCATGTCATAATACTGCAGTCATTTTGTGGTGCTCAGAGGTTTTTCTCAATGTTCAGCTGTTGATTTTTTTGTCCACATTAATGGTTTTATAGCCAGGTTAGGTACAGGTAGACAGAATTTCTGCTCTAATTGTGAGCTATTCTGATGTCAAGTAACCATTTCAATCATTTAATGGCTGATTTCTATCATTGAAAGATTGCACTGAGTGCAGGACAGAGTCTAATGAAAATGAGAGTCTAAAGGCCAAAAATCAAAACCAAGAAATACAAAAGCCAAAAGAATAAAAATAAACTAAGAATGAGAAAAAATACAGAACTAAACAGTGCAATTACTATCCACTGGGAGGGAAGGGCTATAAATACACCGAGGTCTGGTGAATGACAGACAGGTCAGGAATGAAACAGGTGAAAACAGTGTGAAGCTCATTCAACAGTCCAAACAGGTGAACCGAAAAGAAGAGAAAAACTAAAGCTCAACTTTACTATATTGATAATGATACCAACGCCCTAAAACAGTGACCATCCATCAGTCTACAGACACATTCAATAACTTTACCGTATTTAATGAAGGCATATGAAATTTTACCTTCATAGCAGGAATATTTCTAGAGATCATTGATATCCAAATCTGATGGTAATTAGTTTCTCACCATGTCTGAGCCCTCATAACTTTAGACATGCACCAAACCTCCATACGAAGCTTTCAGGGCTGAAAATCACATTTAAGTCTGTTAGAAACTGCATCCAGATCAGCGTTACTCCCACTTTAAGAATCTAAAGATTAAATCTGATTTCTTTATCCAGTTTTAAGGGATCTATCATAGCTTTAATAAACTTCAGGTTGATGTCTGTGATGTAAACATGTGAAGTAACATTCAGATCTTTATTTGTCTTCACTTTTATGCCTGTATTTTTCCTGTTCGTGTTTAGCTGGCCCTGATGAATAAACCGTTTCATTGGCAGTGAGCTGAGTCAGTCCTGATTCAGCAGTGTCACCATTCTGTCCGCGGTCACTTCCTGTGTGGACCGCCCCGTCCTCGCCACATGGCCCTGAGCTGGCACCGCTCTGCAGGCCGCTGCCGTGCACCGTCTGCTCGTTCAGCCATTATGTAATCACAATCCATGACAAAGTCCGAGGTTTCACTGCAACAATCTGCTTGCTGTCACCTCTCATAGAGTCACAGCGGACAGCCACGGCCTGCCTGACCTCTGCATACCTATAGTGATGTTTAACATCAACACACTCTGCCAGGATGTCTCAACAACCAGTTAACTTCCAAAGCTCCACTCAGATTGGATTTATGACTGTGGCGGTGGGGCAGTTTTAAAACTGCTTTGCAGCGGACATAAAATTACCTCCTGCTCTTAATAAAGTGTCTGCTCCTCACCTTCTTTTAATCTATGAGACATAGCTGAATCTAATTAACATGGCTGAAGACAATGAGGCTGACTGTCCCAAAGTAAAACTTAAAAAAAGCACAACAGGAAGCTAACCTTCAAAGTAAAACAAGAAGTAACCAAAGTACATCACAGGAGGAAACAGGCGTCTGAAAGAAGAATGAAAATCAATTCACTAGCTGGGCCCACGTCCTCATTTTAGGTTTGACAGTGTTTTAGTGGGTAAAAGTGAATGCTTTGACATGAATTGAGCTGCAGTTTGGGGAAAGCCTTGAAGGGGACTGGCGATGGCTCCCAGGCCTGGCAGATCCCCATACACTAAATAGAAATGAAGAAGTTAAAGAACTGAGAACAAGGAGGGAGGGTGGGGCACGTAAACGAGAATGATCAGCTTGCAGAACTGGGGGAACCTATATAGATGACAACCGGAAGGAGCGTGTTCGGAGGCGTGGTCCCACGCCTGAAATTCCAATGCATAATCTCCAAAACATGAACGAACACACAGGAAACGTCAGAATAACCTTAAAGAAACAACAACAACAACAACAACAACAACAATAATAATAATAATAATAATGATAATACCACACGACAGACTAAAGAAAACAGAAATACTATAAATACCAGAACAAAAAGAAATGCATAAACAGTGATGTATGGCAGGAAATGCAGAGAGGTGAGGGGTAACGGGAAGCTGGATGGATGCAGCTCTGTGCTGTAAAACATGATTCAGCAGAGAAACGTGAAGCTCCAGCTGCTGGATCAATAAAAGCATGACACGATGTGACTATGGGTGCAGTACATGTACTCGCCTCCTGTGTTTTGGACGCCCGAAGTGGAAATGTGGTTTTGGCTGGTGGGGCCTCCTCTGGCACAGTGAGCTGTTTTCTAATCCCAGCGTTCCCAGAGCGTTTGGGTGCCGCTGCCCCAGTGATTGATGGAGCTATTCTTGTTCCTGTGACCCGTTACGTAAAACGCAGTCAGACCCTAAAAATATGCGCAGGCTTTTCAGGACAATCATTGTTTGCTTTAGTACAAGAGCAGGAATCCGAATCCATCCGTCACTGACCCCCACGCCGTCCACCACCCTGCCACTCCTCAAATTAGTCACATTAGCGTCGGCTGCGTCCTGCTGTGGACGGAGGTATTGATGTGCAGCTGAAACCAGTCAATGTGACCGGAGGAGGGAGGGAGGGGCATATCATCAGCTCTCCACATATAAAGAGACAACAAGTGTGAGAAGTACGAACATGAACAGAAATAGCAGAGGGTGGAGAGGGTGTGCTCAGCACACACTGGCCTCTGGAAGGTTCCCAAATGTGGGTTCCCCTCACATGTGGACTGGGTCTGATGGTTTGTGGGAGTCCAGGGCTCTGAGTTAGTATCTCAGTATCATCACTTTAAGCTTCACAGTCAGAAACTGCTGGAAAACACTGAAGTTAAAATTGGGTGTTTTATTTTGAGGATGAGGGAGATTTGCTGTTTCCACTTTTATTTCAGTGCTGGATTGTGATGATACTTGTCTGCATGCTTGTATGTGCTGTACTATCACGGCACACTGAGATTCATAACAAATGTAAAATACTCATCACTTCACGCTGAGTGTTTGGCTGGATGGTGTGCTTTATCTCACCCACTGCTATATTCTTCTTAATGAAACCATTCTTGGTCTGTTTCCATCTTACTGCCATGTTTTGAAGCAGTGTGGGACGTTACTGTCTTCAACCTGACATGTCTTGCTTCTGCCTGAAGCTCGTACTGAATTTGGAAAAGAGGCGTATGAATTCGCTGCTCCTTCTGACTTTAATCAGCTCCATAATCACCAAAATCTTCAAGAGCTGCTTTCACTTAATGATTTTAAGGACATTTGAAGTGATCTGGAGGCTATTGCGCTGATGATGACCTGATTTAAGGTGCCTGAGCTTTGAAGTTCATAATATCAGTCTTGATCTTCTGCATTGTGCTGTGTGTATTATGGTCCATGTAAGTGATGGCTATATGGGCATTCTTTCAAATGAGATTTATTTTCCTGGCTCAATAAATAACAAGGAATGTTTTTTATTTAGAAGTTGTTTTTTAAAAAAATAAATAAATTCCTGTGTGTAACAAATTGTTCAAAATCCCCTAAATTCACCCAGCAGATGTGACAGCAGAGTGTTGTGTTGAAGCGACATCAGCTGAAGCGGAGCCAGGGCAGGGCTCCACTTTAGTGTCATACCACTTTGTACCACAAGTAGTGAGTCAGTGTAACCCATCACCTGATGGTTTTCAAATCAACCATTTATAAAATTATTCTTTATTCTTTGAGCTGAAAAAACAAATGAAATGTCTTCATTGTTCCACATCAGGGACGTCACAAAACATGGTTTCTAACCTTTTTCAACCTCTTTAGCTGACGTCAAGGATTTCTTCAGATGTTCATGAACTGAAGTGCTGCAGCAAGGCCTGGTATCAGATAAAGAAGCATTATTTTGAACTCTCAATCATGCAAAGCTGCTCGAGCAGCAGAAAAAGTAAAGAAGTAAAGATGTCCACTCCTCTAGCAGACATTTAGGGCTGGAGATGCTGACACAGATACTTAATGTAGCTCTAAATGATCCTTGCATCTCTGATCTAAAACGTGAGGAACTATACTTACTCAAAAAGCTCAAAGAATTATTATTTTACTGAGTTCAGGGAAGGGCAGAGAACAAAAATACAGAACCTGAAAAACTGGAAGTAATTTTAATGATTACACACTGAATGTGTCTTTATTGAAGCTGTATTTTAGCAGCTGACCTTCTACAAACCTTCAGGTCTTTCAAACTCAATCTCAGCAGCCTTTGTGGCTGCAGAATCCCTGAAGTTATTGTTTGTGTTTGCAGCTTCCCTTTGAAACCAGCACAGAGTGGCGGCAGTAAATCATCTAAACTGGACGTGATGCGATGGATTCTGCATCGACTGTAATTATGTTCCTCTCCCCACGAGCTCTAACGTGCTTGCCGTTATTCTTCAACTGTATTTCTGTTGGTGTTGGGGGAGGGGAGGGGATGTTATTCAGAGCTGGGTGATAGTCCGGCAGTTTCATCAAGCATGCTAATAGAGTCTGGAGAGAGGTCATGGCTGCAGACGTCTGACAGGGATGGCAGCCTGAACGGAGAGAAACAACTGTGTGTAAGAAAACTGTTAGCACAGAAACCACAAACCTGATGAAGACCCCAAGAGACCAGCTGCTAGTTTACAACAAAGCCAAGGACGCTGAGTTATTAATGAGTCCTGTTATGTGTTAACGAGCCCGGGAATGATAATTACAAACTTAGAGAAAATAAGGCAGCAAATAACAATCAAGCAGCTTCATACACACACACACACACACAGTGGGGCAAAAAAGTATTTAGTCAGCCACCGATTGTGCAAGTTCCCCCACCTAAAATGATGACAGAGGTCAGTAATTTGCACCAGAGGTACACTTCAACTGTGAGAGACAGAATGTGAAAAAAAAATCCATGAATCCACATGGTAGGATTTGTAAAGAATTTATTCGTAAATCAGGGTGGAAAATAAGTATTTGGTCAATAACAAAAATACAACTCAATACTTTGTAACATAACCTTTGTTGGCAATAACAGAGGTCAAACGTTTACTATAGGTCTTTACCAGGTTTGCACACACAGTAGCTGGTATTTTGGCCCATTCCTCCATGCAGATCTTCTCGAGAGCAGTGATGTTTTGGGGCTGTCGCCGAGCAACACGGACTTTCAACTCCCGCCACAGATTTTCTATGGGGTTGAGGTCTGGAGACTGGCTAGGCCACTCCAGGACTTTCAAATGCTTCTTACGGAGCCACTCCTTTGTTGCCCGGGCGGTGTGTTTTGGATCATTTCATGTTGGAAGACCCAGCCTCGTTTCATCTTCAAAGTTCTCACTGATGGAAGGAGGTTTTGGCTCAAAATCTCACGATACATGGCCCCATTCATTCTGTCCTTAACACGGATCAGTCGTCCTGTCCCCTTGGCAGAAAAACAGCCCCATAGCATGATGTTTCCACCCCCATGCTTCACAGTAGGTATGGTGTTCTTGGGATGCAACTCAGTATTCTTCTTCCTCCAAACACGACGAGTTGAGTTTATACCAAAAAGTTCTACTTTGGTTTCATCTGACCACATGACATTCTCCCAATCCTCTGCTGTATCATCCATGTGCTCTCTGGCAAACTTCAGACGGGCCTGGACATGCACTGGCTTCAGCAGCGGAACACGTCTGGCACTGCGGGATTTGATTCCCTGCCGTTGTAGTGTGTTACTGATGGTGACCTTTGTTACTTTGGTCCCAGCTCTCTGCAGGTCATTCACCAGGTCCCCCCGTGTGGTTCTGGGATCTTTGCTCACCGTTCTCATGATCATTTTGACCCCACGGGATGAGATCTTGCGTGGAGCCCCAGATCGAGGGAGATTATCAGTGGTCTTGTATGTCTTCCATTTTCTGATGATTGCTCCCACAGTTGATTTTTTCACACCAAGCTGCTTGCCTATTGTAGATTCACTCTTCCCAGTCTGGTGCAGGTCTACAATACTTTTCCTGGTGTCCTTCGAAAGCTCTTTGGTCTTGGCCATGGCGGAGTTTGGAGTCTGACTGTTTGAGGCTGTGGACAGGTGTCTTTTATACAGATGATGAGTTCAAACAGGTGCCATTCATACAGGTAACGAGTGGGGGACAGAAAAGCTTCTTACAGAAGACGTTACAGGTCTGTGAGAGCCAGAGATTTTCCTTGTTTGAGGTGACCAAATACTTATTTTCCACCCTAATTTACGAATAAATTCTTTACAAATCCTACCATGTGAATTCATGGATTTTTTTTTCACATTCTGTCTCTCACAGTTGAAGTGTACCTCTGGTGCAAATTACTGACCTCTGTCATCATTTTAAGTGGGGGAACTTGCACAATCGGTGGCTGACTAAATACTGTTTTTGCCCCACTGTATATGTATATATATATCAGCTCTTTTTGTCTCAATAGTCTAAAAGTTGCTCCACAAACCTCTAACGAATGTGTCTCATATATAATTTTATAGTAAGAAAATATACAAAATCCATTTTGCCTTTTAGTAGAAAGTTACAACAAATGTTCATTTTGAATAACAAGATGCTCTTCTTCGTTGCCTGAACTTTTTCAAAAATTCTAAAGATTTTTTTAGTCATTTTTAACCAGTAAGACAAAAAGAAAAAGGAAGACACTCACGTTGGTACGTGCTGTCAAACTGTCGTCAGGATCTTGGATTTAATTTGGTAAATCTTGAAGAGACACTAAAGCTGAGATTCTGATGAATGACCAAATTAATAGTTATAAAAATGTCATTACTTTTCTAAATTCTTCAGCATCTAAACGTTTAAAAATGTGTTTCCTGTAAAAATCTCACAATTTACTAAAAGTATTATCATATAGTAGCATAAAGTATTACTTTGCAAGAATATTCACATATAGATTATTTCATCATAATTCAAATTAATAAAGCACAAATCAAGTCTAACGACCTGACAAAGGAGCTGAGAAAGGATCTGAACCTTCAGCTGATCATCTACTGTTGACTGAAACCTCATCAGAAATGTCAGAACGGTCAAGAAGCCATTCTTAAGGAAAGGAAACAGGAGGAAAGGCCGAGGTGTGAAAACTACACAAGAACTGGACTGAAAATCAGAGACAGTAGGTCTGATGGAGAGATGGATTTAAATCACCATCAGTATGTACAGAGGTTATTTGATAGTTATGAACTGAATGGGACTGTGAATGGCTGTTGTGTGTGTCTGTGTGTTGGCCCTGTCACAGACTGGTGACCTGTCCAGGGTGCGCACAGCCTTTGGAGCCTGTCCCAGCTATCACAGGGAGAGAGGCAGGGGACACCCTGGACTGACTGCAAATCTGCTGCAGACCTAACACATAATTATTCGAGGTGGGAACTTAATGCGTTAATTGTGATTCATTAATTTGAAAAAAATAACACGCTAAAACAAATAACGCATTTAATTGCACTTTGCATTTCAAGCAAAGGGGAACTTTTTTCGGTGCTCGGTTTCCTGGTATACCGATTACACTGATGCAGGTCAGTATTACTACTGATGACAGTAGTGTCCATGCTGCCGGACATTACTGTGCCATCCACCTCTGCACGTGTCATTGGTCAAAGTCAAACTGAAAATGTTATCATGAAGAAAAAAAAAACGACTACATTAAATGTCATTGATATTCTGGTCAGCTGTGAGTCGGTCAGTGTGACAGGTGACATTTGATGTCCATCACCATTAGCTGTACTGGCTTGTTTTAAGACACTGAACAGAGCAGGAAATTAATTCATCGGGTTCACTGATAGTGAACAATGTAATCTTCTAATGCACCCCACAGTGGGGAAACCTTCACCTTGACTCAGCTGGCAGCTGAGCAGAGGAACAAACGGCAAATGCAGCTGGATTTATACTGAAGACCTCAGTGGTGAAGGAGCAGCTGCAGGACATACAGGAAGTTATATCAGTTTGATTGCATGTGTTTGGAGTACCCGGAGAGAACCCACACAAACACGGGGAGAACATAAAACAGACAGATTCAAATATAAGGGCAAAATAAGTGTTTCACATATTTTGGTTGAACTCTAAAAATCTGCTCTTCATTTTGAATCTGCTTTAACGACATAAAAAGCAGACATTATGATGTCAGTCCATATATGTCTGAATGCTCACATACATTTACTTAAAAAATCTCAGAATATAACAACACTCAAGTCCATCATTCATGCTAACATAGATGAATTTGTACATTTATGTATTTAGTTACTGTGCATTTTATTTCCTTAGAGTTTTATGTATTTACTATATATTTACTATTATGTATACATATACTTGTATATGTATTTATGTATGTATGTAGTATATACAGATATATACTACATACATAATATTGCATATATTTTATATTTTGAAAAGTAAACATTAATCTCTATATGTTGATTATAAAGTGATACATAGATTGCACATATTTACATGTGTTGACATATAGTTGCTTAAATTATTATAAATGTGACCCAAAAAATGTAATGAACTCAAACATTTGTTGGCAGGAAGGTCATTTAAAGTACATAATATATATATATTATATTATACATAAATTCATATATCCATAGGTCCCTCATCCTATTCATGTAACCCCTTCCACCAGGGTTACTTGTGTAGTAGCATTCCAACAACGCCCTGTTTTCGTCTCTTGCCCACCGATGCCTTCTTGTTCCAGTAGCCCACTTCTCATCAGGGTGCCCTGGTTCCTTAACACGTGACGGGGACTTTGTTGAACCAGGCAACATCCAAGCCGGCATGCCTTCATATTTATCTGTCTCGCTCATGTCTGCGGTAGGCTCGCTTAGCATGGGGGTCTAGCCTTAGGACCCTTACTGGATACAGATGGGAATCGAACTTGCGAACCTCTGCTCCAAAGGCGTGTACCACTACGCTATCCAGCTGTGGAGGGTGAAAAGCCCAGTCCGAGGAACAGCTAAGATACTGCGCAAGACCTTCAAGCTCCCAGGCCTCTGGTAGAGGACCCGAGCTTGAAGGATTGACCGCCCACAGGGGCGAGTGGGGAATTTTATATATACATGATATATATATATATATATATATATATATATATATATATATAATGATCGAATATATATATAATATATATATATATATATATATATATGACGGATAGTTAATATATATATTTATATATACATATATGTAAATTCCCAGCTGATTAAATTAACGAACTTATTTACACCTTTATGTGCTTAAAATCACAATAATAGTACTTAAATATTGTAGTGTAGTATTTCCTTCTTTACAGTTTTAAATTTTTTAAAAAAATATTGTAAACATGTACTAAGTATATTTACTCCTTCATAAACATATAAATTCAGTATTTAGACACTTATTTGCTTATTAATGTTATTCTGACTGACTTAATTCTGGACACTGAAGCCAACATGACAGCAGAGAATCATAATCAATCTGACGTGGAAACATCTTCTCCTCCTTCAACCTTTGCTCCTTGAGCTGAAAAGAGTGAAGTTTTATTATCTGCATGTAGCTGATGATTATAAAAAACGAAGCCCGGACGTGTCAGTGACTTCAATTAATGATTCGTGTCAGGAGGAGACAGGGCTTTTTTCTCTGCTGCTGAGATAAGAGTAAATCCTCCCACCAATTATTCTCCACAGAGAAACAAATGCCTTTAAACTGCCACTTTTACTCAAAGCTTCTGGATGATCTTTAGAAAACAGAACAGAGATATTTAACTTGGATTCAGTGTAACTTGCATATCACGGATCTCATAACATGAAACATGAGTTTGGAAGACAAGTCTTCCTGTAGATTCCCACATTTTACTGTCAGGAGCCGAAACCAGTGTGACCCTTTACAAAACTTCATGTCAAACTTGACCAAAAATGTGCATGCAGCGACCAGTCAAAAACTACAAAAAACCCCAAACAATTTGTAAATATTTCAAAGTTAAAATAATTTTACAAACTGGAATCTAAAGAAAGTTGCACAGCCATCACGTTTCTAATTTAAACACAACCTGCCAACACTTCCAGGAGCCGATGAACGTGGAAGGTTCACTGAAGAAGTCACCTGGTACCAGCATTAAAGTGGGGATGATATCCTTTTAATTTGGTAGACTTTCAGTTGTAGAACAAATAACCTGCTTCCTTGCTCCCTGAGGGGGGAGCTACAACCATACATGAGATAGTAACCTGCTGGATTAGTGTGTAATGGAATTAGGACATGAATGTAATGAACACATGAAACGCCTCCTAAAGTGGGACACATCCCAACTGGTGAAATGTTACCCTCAAATATAAATCCATGTCTACAGCAGAGACTTTCGCTCGGCACGGATACAATTGAACTGAATCTTACTTTGTCTGATTGTGTTTGCTGCTGCGGTCTGACAAACGAATGAGATTGCTAAGGATCAACCTTAGCAATCAGATACATGTGTGAAAAGGAAAAGACTGCCTGAAAAAGGTGTTGTAGGAAAGAGATTAAATAAAGGGGAAGACGATGAACCGGATGATGAAGGAGAAGATGGGACTATTTATACACAGGAAACTGATAATAACACAAGACAAAGCTGGGGGCCAGAGGACAGGTGAAGGTGACTGAGGTGGGGGATGCGAGGCAGACAGAGGATGTCAAACTACTGCAAGACAAAAAAAAACCCTTCAAGTCAAACACAAATGAAGATTTGAGACAAAGAAAGAGTGAAGGAACTAAAAAGAAATAACAAATGAAGCTCAATGAAAAGCAAGACTTTAAAACTTTAACACAAGATCCCATGAAGTTCACCCAACACTAGAACAACAGCTGAACAGTTTGCTCTCATTTTAGGGTCTTGAACATTTGCATCAAAAGATGGTAAATGGCCTGTATTTATATAGCGCTTTACTAGTCCCTAAGGACCCCAAAGCACTTTACACAACCAGTCATCCACCCATTCACACACACATCCACACACTGGTGATTGCAGCTACATTGTAGCCACAGCCACCCTGGGGCGCACTGACAGAGGCGAGGCTGCCGGACACTGGCGCCACCGGGCCCTCTGACCACCACCAGTAGGCAACGGGTGAAGTGTCTTGCCCAAGGACACAACGACCGAGACTGTCCAAGCTGGGGCTCGAACCGGCAACCTTCTGATTACAAGGCGAACTCCCAACTCTTGAGCCACGATCGCTCAAGATCACACGAGTGTCCAAAAAGCCCCACCTCCTTCTGACACTGAAGTCACGGACACATCAGACTGTTTTATAATCATCAGCTTCATACAGAAAATAAAGCTTCAGCTGCAGGAGCAAAGGTTGAAGGAGGAGAAAATGTTTCTGGGTAAGACTGATGATGATTAACTGCTGTCATAAAATCGCACATAAGCGGTGGCATCAGATGGCCACCCCTCCCAGAGCCTGGTTCTCCTGGAGCCTAGTTCCTTCCTGTTAAAACTGAGTTCTTCTTTCCCATTGTTGCCAAGTGCTAGATAATAGGGGCCATCTGATTATTAGAGTTTTCTCTGTGTTATAGTAGGTCTTTACCTTACAATATAAAACACCTTGAGGTATTCGCTGTTGTGATTTGGAGCCATATAAATAAAACTGAATTGAATTGAATGTTGGCAATGACATCTGACAGAAAGCCACATTTGAAGATGTGGAATCGCTGCGAGCTGTCAGACTTATGCCCTGACCCTTTGGAGGTAACCTGAAGTTCATTTTTAGGAATCTAACAGCTTGAAGTTAATTCCAACAAGCTGTTCCTGGATCAGCTACAACATTCAAATACAGCCCTGCATTAATGTTAGCATTGTTCTGTTTTTGTTTTTGTTTTTTTTACTTTAAATATAATATTTTTTCATATTCCACTGAAGTGAAGTATCTGAGAACTTCCCTCTCACATAGATGATATTATCTTAAAAAAGCTGTCATGCTCCTGGAGCGTTTCAAAGTATACATGTTTCTGCTCTCCGAGGCCCACCATCCTCGAGGACTTCTGCCATTTTTCATGTCAGACTCCGTAAGTGATCCAGAATTGCAGAGTTCAGAATTTACGTCCACCAACATCCATTAAAGTGACAGTCTAAAGAATTTGAGGGTGGGAAAAAAAATCCTCTGTACACTCTGTGGTCATTCAAAGAGGGTGCTGGAGCTGAGCTGGTCAGCGCTAATGAGCTCAGTAAATCTCAGTGGTATTTGCATGTC
Source organism: Haplochromis burtoni (assembly GCF_018398535.1). Taxonomy (NCBI): domain Eukaryota; kingdom Metazoa; phylum Chordata; class Actinopteri; order Cichliformes; family Cichlidae; genus Haplochromis; species Haplochromis burtoni. The sequence continues at coordinate 370,540 of NW_024582571.1, forward strand.
AGCTTGCAGCGACCCATTCATAACTAACAAATAGTGGAAAACATGCCAAGGTGGTCAGGAGTGGAGTCGTGCAGCAAGAGCTCCTCTTCTCAGACTTAGAAAACTGTCGTGGTAAAAACGTCCGAAAAGTAAGTATCTCAAATGTTTCAATGATGGCCCACTAAGGTCACACCTAGGGACTGGACAGTGGCTCCTGGCAACCTCTGGCCACTATGGAAAAATGTGTGGTCCCCAAATATTTGGCAAGTGGTTAATGTCTGGCGCCAGGTACACGGGTGGTCACAAAGAGGGTGCAACTCCTAAAACCTTCTTGTTTCTGCATTAGTTGGTAGCAGATTGCTGCAGTCACCCATAGTTTACATGGCAGATGGTAACCTTTCTACCAGCTAACCTTTTCTAACCAACTTCTTGTGGAGTGATAGTGAAACCTGGAAAAGTGTGATGCAAACTGGAAACGTCTTCAGAGCAAAAGTCATGTCTTACTGTTGTAACCAATTTGGTTAAAAAGGTGCAACTTTTACTTTGAAGTTAAAGAGTTTCTATTTTTGGTTTGCATCGCACTTTTCGGGGCCTAACCCATTTTGTTCAGATGCTTTAATCACAAGAGTTACTGACTACTCTCTAGATCTGCATAACTGCAGCAATAACAGCAAGTGATTTCACAGTCACTGCAAGCAAATGCCAGCAACCAGTTGCCAACTAGGTGGGAATACACAGCTTTTCCTAGACGCCAGTGGTTGCCAGGGAGTCACCAGCCAGCCTCTAGACCCACGTGACTGAGCCAATAACTAATATAGATAGTCAGGTTCAAGCTCTGACCTCTGAGCTGTGGTTTTCTCGCTAACCTTCATCGCGTCTATGTTTCGACAGAAAAGTAGAGTTTTGATGTCAGTTGTTTGAGCCGATATGATTCCCTTTAACTTCAATGACTTCACAAAATGACAAAATTTACGTAAGAATTATTAATTAACTTTTATGATTAGGTTGACAAAAATTTAACTAATTTCTCTATGTGGGTTAATAGTAAGAGGACAATGAATCTCTGACACTGTTCAGTTCTCACACTTCCTCTCCACAAGTCATTAAAATAAAAGTCAAATAAAATGTTTCTTGGATAAGATTAATGACTAAATGGCATATTTGGAGCGTATAGTTTAAGAGCATCCAGACACCAGGGGGCGCTAAACAGAACTATCGTGATTTTTAGTTATTTTATATCCCAAAACATTTTCTTCATCCAGAATATAAATAAAACTTTGCAGAAGATGAGATTGTCTTGATCTGAAGCTCCTCAGGACAACTTGACCACCTGAGTTGAACTCTAAGGGTTGGAAATTTGTCAAATTAATGTGATATTATGTCACGACTGTAACTGTGACATGTGACTGTGTGGGATGACCTCATCACAGACATTCAGGAGTGTTTTGGAGCTGGTGGCCTGACAGTTGTTCTGCAGTAACCTGATGAGCTGCCAGAGAATCCAGCAGAGAAGCACAGTGAGTTTAAAACATCCTCACAGTAACATGTGGAGAGAAGAAATCCAGGACTTATACGTATGAGCGTGTGTGAGTGTATCACACCAATGAGCTCACAGGATACAGGAAATGAGGTAATGTCAGACTGAAGAGGTCGTCTGCAGGCAGCTGAAGTCGGGACTTCAGTATGAGTCAGAATATCAGGGCCTGAATAATGAGGTGAGCATGTGGGGAAGCACGGAGAAGAATTTAATGTTGGAAACACTGCTTCATAAAACAAAAAGGCCTTGTGAGTCCAGCCAGCTGCACTTTGTAATGCAGAGGATCCTTGTGCAGCTTCCACAGGGTGAGAAACCAAACAGAAATATTTACACTAGCCTCTAATAAAGCGCTAATAATGCACTACTAAAATGCTAATAAAGCAGTTAGTGTAAATATTTATGTTGGTTTACCTGCTCCAACACTGTACTTGCTATTACAGTGTTCTCCTTTTTGCTTCAGAGCTGCTTTAATGCTTCATGGCTCAGATTCATCAGGGTGCTGCAAATATTCCTCAGAGACTTTGGTCCATGTTAACATGATACCATCGTACAGTTGATCCAGACTTGTCAGCTACATAGCAACGATGAAAACCTCCCATTCCACCATGCACCAGTGATGCTCTAAGGATCGGATCCATGCATTCGTGCTGTTCACACCAAACTCTGACTCGACCATCGAGACTTGTCAGAGCAGTAAGCATTTTGCCATCTTACAGTGTCGCTTTTTGTTAGTCTGTGAGAATTATAGCCTCAGTTTCCTGTTCTTACTCACTGGTGTGATCTTCTGCTGGTGGCCTTATTGGCCTGGGAAAATCCCAGCAGATCAGCAATTTCTGAAACCAAGTCACTTAAATCACCTCTCTTCATCGTTCTTGTGCTCAGTTTGAACTTCAGCAGGTGGTCGTCACTCTTTCTCCACAGAACTAGGCAGAAATGATGTAAGCAGGAGGCTCATTAACTTAAAAAGCTCAATATAATCTTCTTTATAACCAGAGAAGTCCCGCACATTAGAGAATGTGAGTTTAAAAGACTGTTTTTTGTCAATTTTGGAAAAATAAAGAATTTTACTATTAACAAACCAGCATTTTTAAACCCATTAAACAAGTCTGAGCTGACCTGAGCTGGGTGTCAGAGGCATTTAGTCCTTTTGGTCAGTAGCGATTGTTTTTCTGCTCGTGGGCTATTTAATGCCCAAGAGGATGCTCCACACTGTGACCTTTTCACAGTTTAACGATTAAAATTAAACAAGAAAAGCATAAAATGTGTTGATATCACATAAGTGAGCCTGAAGGGCCGGGCTATTTATACTTTATCACATGACGTCAAATTGTCACAGTTTCAAGATTCCCTGGAAGCACAGTTTTCCTTCATTAACCCCAAGCAGCTGGATCAGAATTTCATTTCTACATCATTCTCGGTATGAACATGTTTAGCACTTTAGGAAATGTCCTCAAAGAAAATGTAATCAGGAGTATTTTTTCCTATTGGGGGGGGGGGTGTTCTGAGTGTTTCCTCTCTGCATGAGTCTGACCCTTTACATGTGACTTCACTTTGGAAAAACAGTTTTCACATTTTGGCAGCATAAGAAAAGGGAGCAGACTTCTGGGTGAGGGGACATGTAGTGTTTCTCCTGCTGTCAGAATTAGTCCAGGTTTCATCCCAGCTGCTGTTTGTATTTCTGAATGACTCACGTGCTGTGTCTTCATCTCTGCTGCAAATCTGCTCTTTCCTTTTCATGTCAGCTCTTTTTTCATGTTCCCCTGCAGCTCCCTCAGGCTATTCCATGGGAAAAGAAACTTTTCCTGAGGCCCTGGGAGAAATCCAACTATTTTAGGAAAACACGTCACTGCTTTGAGCTGCAGCCCAGAAACTCTCCCTGATCCCCCCCCCCACACACACACACACACAAACATGCACCCCTCCTCTGGACTTGTTGCACACGCAGTGTTTACCTTCCATGCTGTCACTGCTCTCTCATTATAATAATAATTATTGTTGTTGTTGTTGTTTTTGTTGTTATTGTTTCCTGTTTATTGTTGTTTCATGCACACACAGCACAGACTCGCAGGTCGTGCACAACTTGTGGATGGGGGAGCTGCTGTGGAAACGTCAGCGCGGGTTTGTGTGGAGCGGCTGCAGCGTGACATTGCAGAGCCTGTCTGTGTCTGCCCGTTCACGCCACCTGACAGGAGTGAGAGGGCGGGAGGAGGACGCATCACGGATCCACAGGTATTCGTTCGACTGCAAATTCTGAATGAAAAAGCGGATTTTTTGCCTGAAATTTGAGCGTTTTGCATGAAAAGTCTCGCGCTCTTTGTCTCCACACGTCTTCGCTGTGACTGCATGCGTGCTGTTTCAAACGTGACATCACGTCAAGGAATACACGGCAGCCCCTGTGATAACCTTGAGCCCGCGCCGCGCAGGACACAACAGGTTCGTTACGCACGCAAACTCTCTCAGAATCCCGCATCTCTGCGGTGTTCCCGGAGCTCTGTGCCCCTCTCGCGTTCAGCATGTGCGCGTGTTTGTTTCCCCCTCCGTGACGGAGCGTGCACACACACACGTCAGCTCGGGGAGGGCAAAGTCTGCTTAAAATGCTGCGAGTGTGACGGCTGAATCCAGAGCACAGCGCCGCGCGGACGGACAGGTGAGCGCGGGGGGCGCAGAAGGACACGCGGAGGCTCGGCGGAGGATCAGAGAGCCCCGAGGAGCGCGCGGGGATCATGACGGTGGTGCCCGCGGAGAACCTGGACGAGACCGTAGCGCTGGCCGCGCTGTCGGCACAGGACGCGTGCGAGCCGGAGCGCGCGGACAGCCAGGACTGCTGCGAACGCGTGGTCATCAACATCTCCGGGCTGCGCTTCGAGACACAGCTGAAGACGCTCGCGCAGTTTCCCGCCACGCTACTGGGAGACCCGCGGAAGAGGATGCGCTTCTTCGACCCGCTGAGGAACGAGTACTTCTTCGACCGGAACCGGCCCAGCTTCGACGCCATCCTCTACTACTACCAGTCCGGGGGCCGGCTCCGGAGACCCGTCAACGTGCCGGTGGACATCTTCATGGAGGAGATCAAGTTCTACGAGCTTGGAGAGGAGGTGATCGAGAATTTTAAGGATGACGAGGGCTTCATTAAGGAGGAGGAGCGCCCGCTGCCCGAGAACGAGTTTCAGCGGCAGGTCTGGCTCCTGTTCGAGTACCCAGAGAGCTCCGGACCCGCCAGGGGCATCGCCATCGTCTCGGTCCTGGTCATTCTCATCTCCATCGTGATCTTCTGCATGGAGACGTTACCGGAGTTCCGCGAGGAGGCCAGGACGTTTGACGAGCACCTGGCAGCGAACGGAACAGTGCGCGCAAAGAAACCGAACCCTTTCACGGACCCGTTCTTCATCGTAGAGACGCTTTGCATCATCTGGTTTTCATTCGAGCTGCTGGTTAGATTCCTCGCGTGCCCCAGCAAGGCCGCCTTCTTCAAGAACATCATGAACACCATCGACATCGTGGCCATCATGCCCTACTTCATCACGCTGGGACTGGAGCTCGCGGAGCACCAAGGGAACGGCCAGCAGGCCATGTCTCTGGCCATCCTCAGGGTCATCCGCCTGGTACGGGTTTTCCGCATCTTCAAACTGTCCAGACACTCCAAAGGACTGCAGATTCTCGGGAAGACGCTGCAGGCCAGCATGCGAGAGCTTGGACTGCTTATCTTCTTCCTCTTCATCGGAGTCATCCTCTTCTCCAGCGCTGTGTACTTCGCGGAGACCGACGACCCGCACTCGGGCTTCAGCAGCATCCCGGACGCGTTCTGGTGGGCTGTGGTCTCCATGACGACAGTGGGCTACGGGGACATGTGCCCGGTCACCATTGGGGGGAAGATCGTGGGCTCTTTGTGCGCTATCGCCGGCGTGCTGACCATCGCGCTGCCGGTCCCCGTCATCGTGTCCAACTTCAACTACTTCTACCACCGGGAGACGGAGCATGAGGAGCAGTTCCAGTACACGCACGTGACCTGCGGACAGCAACAGCCGGCTTTCGGAGAATTCAGGAAGAGCGACAGCAGGTCGAGCCTGTCCAAGTCCGAGTTTCTGGGCAGCGAGGACGCGGACTCCATTAAATACACCAACTGCAGCCCGCACAAAGCCCACAGCGGCAAACTCACCGACGTCTGAGCCGCAGCATCACGCGCTCTGCTGTGACTGCACACCGGAGAGCTCCTTTTTTCTGCCATCCAAGACTCACGGAGAGGACCCACGTTTACCCCCGAAACCGTCTTCCATCACGCGCGCCACGAGCGGACAAACAGAAGCTTAGAAGTGATGAAAGAGCCAGCGGCAGCACTTTATCCAGACATTTGATTATTAACGTTTATGTAGTGGAGCTGGTGACACACACACACACACACACACACACACACACACACACACACACACACACACACACACACACACCTGTTAAAGCTCGGGGTGGATCAGATGATGCTTGTTGGAAAAAGCCGTTAATCTAAATTTAAAGTCCCTCCCTGACACCATGTTTGATCAGAATGTTTGTTATTACTAAAACAAACAAACAACAACAAACAGAAACAAACAATCAGGCTTCTGTGGGGAAAACTCCGAGCACGTGCTCCTTGTTATTGCCACGCAGACTGTGTGAGCGTTATGAAATCAACCTCAGTTTCTCCAATCCAACAGCACCGCTGTGTGGACGAGCCGAGGCCCTGCGTGTCTCTCTGTGGATGCAGTTTCTATAGCAACCTTCCAGACTTTTCTGTATTGTCTGCCACAGGAATGAAAACACGCGGGCTGAGACCGCATAGGCCACAAAACCACCATGTTGTGGAAAAGCCTCCATGTTGTCTGAATCCACCGCTGAACATCACCTGCACCCCACACAAAGTCATGGTTCACCTGCCATCAACACACACACACACACACACACACACACACACAGTGATTCCGTTATTTTAGGCTTTAAAATGCTCACAAACTCCCCCAGCTTCACATGAAGACGTTAAACTCTGTATTTTAGTTTAAAAAAATCTAAGAATCTGAGAAGAGCCTCAAATCCTCGCCTTTAGCAGCTTATTAGAATAATATTAGTAATATTTTTGATGTTTTAGAGCTCAACCAATACTGATAAATATATATAATATACATAAAACTATTTAAGAAATAGTGACAGTATATCTGCTAACAATATTTTTGTGCTTTGGACAGCAGAAGAAAAAACACTTTACATTTGAAGCAAACATGAAAATACAGAGTGCAATTATTGTGTGGAAGCACCGTGAGGCCAAAATTCTTTTAGTTTCAAATCTAATTTTACATTTCAGTTTTTCATAAGTTGCTTGTAACATAAAAATCTTAAACTGTGAAACCATCAGAATTATTTTAAAACATGACAAATGAAATCCACACAGAAAGAAAACTAAAATTTAATCGAGTGAAATTCTCATAAATATAAAACTTAAAGTCAGAAAACAAACAAAAATTTAAAAGTCAAATATTAGAGTTGAAGTTTTACTCACTTTTGTCACTTGATCAACTGTTATTACATATTGGCTGCATATGGCAGCGTGAAAAGGACAAAATTAATGTCAAATTTCACATCACAACTCATTGTTCAGATGATAAGGTTGAAATATCTGGCAAACTCTCGGATTTTATGTGATTTCTGTTCCCCACTCTAAATATAAATTAAAAAATATTTTCAAACAGAAAATTTTTTAAGCACTTTCAAATTAATATCGAAGACTTGTTGATTAAAAAACATATACATACATATATATAAACATAAGCAACTTAATATATATTAACATATATATTAAGTTGCTTAACTTCAACACATAAAATTAAAGCCAAATGAAAACAAAAAATTAACTTGCATGAATGTAAAACAGCAATTAATACATTTTTATTACATTTTAGCACTTTAATGGAAATAATGTGACCCCAGAAAAAACTGAAGCACAAAGAGTCACAATTTCATGGCTATTTCTTAAAATTTATTAAAAAATTATCAAAACTTGTGTTTCCAGTAAGGAAACTAAAATTAAAGGGGAATTTAAACCACATACACTGAGAAGCTTTTCAAAATAAAGTATTTAGATGCAGCAAGATTGTAACGCCAGCTTCACATATGCAATTTAAATTATTTTGGCACCTTTTTTCTTCCATACCCTGTGATAACGGTATTAGGCTGATAGCCAATATGCTTACTGAGCAGACATGTGTCACAGGTAATTATTAAAGTCCGTGTTGGAGCCTGTGGGGTCCCAGTCGGAGATCAAGGACTCTCTGGATGTAAAAACAGCTCACCTGTACTCACCTGGACTCCAGGATGGACCATAAAATGGACCTGGAAACAAAAAAAGGAGTTTTTAAATGACCTGATGGAATAAAACAAAAAAGAAAAAAAAATATCCCAGGAGATGTTTTCACTGTGAACGTCTAATGGATTATTATCTGAGTGAAGGATGGATTCATGGACGGATGGACGATCAGACTCCAAACAAAGGTAAGAAGAAGTTCTCTCTCTCTCGCTCTCTCTCTCTCTCTCTCTCTCTCTCACCCACACACACACACACACACACACACACACACACACATCACACACACACACACACACACACACACACACACACGACACACACACACACACACACACACACACCTGTCTGGTATTGGCTAGGCTGCTTTGAGGTATTCCTTGGAATCAGAAACAGGGTGCATTGTCTTATTTTGACCACCCAGTGGCAGGAGAGCAAACCAAACAGAACCACCATATGTGGCTGTAAATGCTCCCTGTGCAGCTGCTCCTCTCTGACTGGGTCTTGTGTTTGCTGCTTTATAAGGCCACAGAATCTCCTCGGAGCTGCAGAGGTGATGATGACTCTGTATGGGTTTATTTCTTTAAGCAGAACTGACACTGCAAGTAAAATTTGCTGCTAAAACAGGGAGAGATGCCAGCTACTCATAATTAATACTGTTTTCCCAGCAATTATTCTGTAAAGACAAACAGAAGGAAATCTGCAGAAAGACTGCAAAAAGTCTGAAGTAAAGAAAAACTATCATTCACAGGCAACGGCGCCGTGAAGTATACAGAGATAAAACACAGTGTGCTTCGGATGTTGGTCAGGCTGCTCTTTAGGTTCATTTTACACATTACACTGACTGCCTGCAGTCTTGTTACCTCCTCGTGGCTTTGAGTCAGAGCTCAAGAAGGAAACTGATCTTTGATCATCCTGAAACACAATCAGTGTCATTTTCAGCAGCAGCGAGTTTTAAAACGGAACGTTTTTATAAAAATTTAACGCATTGAGAGAGGTTTTTAGACCCAGGCTGTCCTGATGAGAAAGACTAATGTAAATATGACAACAACCACACACACACACACACACACAATCACAAAGATTAAAAATGACTTAAAAATCATGACAAACAGATTCCAAATAGCCAGAAAATCATTTAATCTGACTTCAAAATGACTGCAGTCAGAGACAAAACGAGCATGAAAATGCAAAACACCAATAAAGACACACAAAAAACTCCAGAGTGACAACAACAGCCGCAAGGAGATAAAGAAATGACTCGAGTTTGATGACAAAGAAACACAAAATGATTTCAAGGAGATGTAAGGTAAAAACTGAGGACCAAGGGAAAAAACTACAAAACAGTCATACGATACTTAAAACCTGCTCAGAATAAGTAAAAAAACACATGTAGAATCACCACAAAACAAAGAAGATTTTAGTTTACTTATTTTGTGTGTGTTAAAACAGAACACTGCATCACAGATCAGTGACAAACAGCACCACCATTATCCCTAAATACACTGAGAATTATTTAATGTGTACATCATGTAAATACAGGCAGTACAGGTAGGCTTAGTTTTACAAAAAAAGAGTTTTTCTTTAAGTGTTCAATGTTGTCATCCTTATTTCAGTTATTATGTGTTTGGATCTTGATTGCTGTGTATGTGTGTGTGCATGCATGTGCTGTCTCCGTAGTTACCAGGCCACCATGACTGAGACTGTTGTTCCAACTGGATAACAGCAGGGTTCCTGGGACAGTGTGAGTAATGGGGCACAAACAGTTGCATCTCTGCAGTTAAATGCATAATGTAAATGTTGAGTTTAATTTCTGAGAAGAATCTACAATTTAGGTTAGGTTTAGGTTTTATGAAGTGCTTTTAACTTAAAATGTGACCTTTTTCAACACTGATCTACTCTTAGGTTCATCCTTCTTCGGAGCTGTACACTGTAAAGCTGGTGTTACTCACCATCAAGTTAACATTACTATTTTTAGGAAAATAGTTTGCATAATTCAAATTCAAGTAGAGCCAGCTTATCATGTTTTACAGTGACATGGGCTGATGGTTTTGTCATAGTTAGTTAGTTATGGTGGATGAAATGCACAGAATGGGCGTTTTGTTGGGTGATGATGTAATGAATGTCACAGATATCAGAGCAGAGCATGTAGTGTAAAAACAAACTCCAGTGTATTCCAAGTCAGCAGATTCTTAGCTCGTCCAGTTGAAGGAGTGATGGGCTCCCAGGGATCACTCCTCTGGTCAGAATTTAATCAAACATACACACGAGGATCGGCTAAACTATACTCAAGGTCAATGTCAAGGTCAAATCAGTCTTACTATTTATTTTAATTCTCATTTGTTTGTGCAAAACAACCAATCAGTGACAAGAAAACCTTAAATGAAAATGTGCTTCACAGAAACCTGTGATGGATCTTGAGCCCAATGAGCTCCTTGGTCCTGATGTTTTGCTTGGAATAAAAGATGTTTTAAGGTCTTTTTAGAGACTTTATGACAGCAACCAGAAAATGCACTACACCCATGAAGAGGCTGATCTTAAGTTCAGTTTGCTTTAACCTTTGAACTTCAAACAGGGGACGCGTGAACCATCAAGGTTGGTGTTTAGATTCAGTTCATGTCCAACTCTTTATTACTAACTAACACTTCATAGACTCTTCTGCCTTTTTGCAACTCCCAAACAGATTTTAACAGGAAAGAGAGAGCATATTTCTCCTATACTGGCTTCTCTTCATTGGCTCCCTGTTAAATCCATCACTGAGTTTTTCTATATAAAGTCCTAAATCATCAGGCCACTCTTATCTAAACCTCCTGAGACTCTGGAGCTTCACATTGAGGCTTTCCTGCACCTTCATTCAGCTCAGCTGTGTGTTTTACAAAGTATGTAACAACTTCCTGTTTAAGGATAAAGATGAGTTTTCATACTCGTCAGATCCAACTAATCCCAAATCCAGGAGAAAATAAGAATGCCAACGTTTTTACAGCAGAAAATTTTCAAACTACAAAATGAGGAGAGATGCAATTTATCCTGCTGCTGTCCATCTGTGTCTGTTTTGATCAATCCTGGACTTCACTTCATGGTTTGAGGTCATAAACAGGCTGCAAAGCCAACATCACGCAGCACCTCTGTCGGCCTGCAGGTGGCAGCAACTGCTGCTCCCTGCAGTTGTTTGGACACCGCTGGACCTTCAGTGCATCCAAAACAGACTCACTTTAATCAGACCTCATTCACATTTAATAAATCTGTAATTTAATATACACAAAGGCATCGATGAGAGACCTGTGACGGCAGGAAACATTAAAACCAGTTTATATCAGCACTTTATTACATTTAAGGAGGTCCTGCTTAATGCAGATTTTCCTTGTATTTCATCGTTGTAACTTGCCAGTGTCCTCTCAGATTACTGATGAGAGGTTAGTTTTATTAGCTGCCCTCTGGATCATCAGTCCTGGATTTTTTTCCATGGCTGTTCAGATCATTTCCATGTAAGTCAGGATGCTGAAATGTAGTCTCACAGACACAAACAGCTGGTCCGATCAGTTGTTTTCAGAACCTATAAGTCGACTGAGTCCTTATGAAATGTTTTCTCAGTTTTATTTGCAGACTGGACATACTCGAGCGCTGCCTACAGTTTCTAAGACCTAACGAGCTCACAGACAGAGTACGGGGATGCTGTGATTCAGGGATGTGTCCTGTAAATAAAAGCAGCTCACAACAGGCCTTTTTTATTTAAAGCCGACCTGTTTGCAGCGTGTTGTGTGACCGGTTCACTGTTACGTAACGCAGCGTGTCACACGGAGAGCCGGAGAAATGACAGCTATAACAAGCATCGCGCTAACTGCTTCTCCCTGGGGAGCGTTTTTGGTTAGATTCCCTTCTTGTGACCTCACCCCTTCCTCCTCCTCCTCCTCCCTCTACATGTCCTCTCTGAACATATGCATGCAGCCGGTGCAGGCGGAGGTAAACAGGTTTCCCCTTGGATGACACGGACGGGGCAGAGTTACACTCTGACAGCTATTGTTAGCGTCTTTGTCAGCGCTGAGGGAATCTGTCCCGAAGCCTCGAGTGGCCTACAGCGAGCTACAACACCACCACCACCACCCAGCCCACTCCTTTTTCCACTTCACGACAGACAAACAGGCAAAAGCAGCAACACTGAGGTAAAGATGGAGGGAGGACAGCAGGAGTGAGAGCACGAGACAGAGGAGATTCGTGCTGACAGCCAAACCAGAAAAACCAAAAAATCCAGTAACGGAGATTAGCATGATTGGAAGAGGTATACAGCAGATGTTTCGGGCCTTGAATCCAGTTCATGTACAGAGCACAGCTAAAGACATTTTCTCAGAAAAAGAGCAAAAAAAAAAAAAAGCCAAAAGAATTCAAATTAAAGTCACTTGTTATAGTATTTTTTTTTATCATTGATTTTAAAAACATTGTTTCTATCATCAAAGGTTAGATTTAGATGAAGTGTTCATGTTGTCCTGTCTGCTTCCCCCCACCCCAGACAGCTTCGGCAGATTTCTATTTCAATTCAATTCAGTTTTATTTATCCAACACCAAATCATAACAACAACAACAACAGTCAACAGTTATATTGTATTGTAAGGTAGCACCTACAATAAAGATGGCCACCCCTCCGTGAGCCTGGTTCTGCTAGAAGTTTCTTCTTGTTAAAGGGAGTTTTTCCTTCCCACTGTCACCAAGCTTGTTCATAGGAGATCATCTGCTTGTTTCTCTGTAATGTTGTTGGCTTTTTAGCTTACAATATAAATGTATTCCTATTGAAATATGTCAGTTTGCATCAAGCTCACTGTCAGGTAAAAATACAGTGAACATGAACTAAGATATTTTTCACGATTATCGAATTTTTTATTTGAGACCCAAGTCAGTGTGAACATGATGAGTTAAAAGTGTAACTAATGAAATCACAGCACACAGAGCACAGCCGTCTGCAACCATGTAAGGAAAAAAAGCAACAACAGCAACAACAACAACAACAACAATAATAATAATAGTAAAGCTGTAGCTTTACCACTGCTTTGGTTAAAAAACACGGAACTGAATCTGCTGAAAAACTATGACTCCTGCTGCTGGAAAAAAAGAAATCATATACCATGTTGTGGTCTAAACTGCTTTTTGGGCATGAATGCTGCGTTCAGAATAACCTGAGGGCTGCTGCCTGAAAAATGTGAATGACCGGAAGGCTTGAACATGTATTTTTCCACCAAGAAATAGTTAAATAAAAAAAAACATGTGAAAGAACTTGTTTGGCTGATAAAAGAGTAGAGTGATTGATGCTGTTTTACGCAACAGCTGTAAATCAATCAAATCGGTGAAATAGAAAAAAATAGAAGCAGTAAAGAGTCCTCGATCTCCGGAGACTCTGTTTACAAAAAGGTGTCTGTCGCCCAGTGATATTTGACACGTTCATTCAGGTGGAAGGTCGGTGTTATTTAAAGGCCTTACGTCACGCACGCTTGATGAATTACCGACACGAGGCCTTAAACTATCCAGAGCTCGGCAGCTGCTGAGCTCTGGGTGCCACGGTGACACAACACAACATCCACATAACCCCACACCGATCTGATTCAACGCTGTTTGTATTCCTGCTGTCATTCAGACATCAACCTCAGCTGCCTGCAGCGCCCCCTGTAGTCCGTTTACATTTGACACAAGAGGCTCCAGAAAACTTCACCCACCAAATAAAGACGACACAAACTCACTCACTCTGTTCTGCTAATGTCCACCATATTCCGCTCAGTACAAGTGTAGCAGGTTGCTTTTTATCTTATTGATCTGTCTATTCAAGTTCTATAGCCCAGTGATCACTACACTCAGTTGTTCATTTGCACAGTGGCTTCAAAATTGTTACGTTCCCCTAAAAGGGTCCAGGCGATGAGGGGGGGGGGGGGAAGTAACAAAATGTGTCCGGGTCAGGAAAAGGAGACAGAGGCAAAATGGTTAAAGTTTCTATTAAAACTAACTAAAAGAGACGGACAAGCCGCTATCACCATTTAAAGGAACAAACAAAACTCAAGTGCTGGTCAATAAAGTACAAAATAAGTCAAAAAGAGAGCAGCTCACTAGATACAAGTCCCAGACACACAGCTAACTAACTCGAGTGAGTGAGTGAGTGAGTGAGTGAGTGAGTGAGTGAGTGAGTGAGTGAGTGAGTGAGCGAGCGAGCGAGCTCGGTCGTAATGCGAGCTGTAACCACTCGCATGGCACTCTGGCCCAGAGCTCACCTTTCCCTGGGCTTAAATGTCTTTAATTACTGACGAGAGTCAGCTGCACAAAAGGGAAAGGTGGCACCTCAGGCAGAAGAGGTAGTGGGACACGCCCACACAGGCACCTTCAGGAGGAGGCCCTGCTAGGGCCGTAGCAAAATGCATAAATAACTGCCCGCTGGCTTCAGCCTAGATGGCTGCAGAGTCGTGAGACCTGGGGATCTCTGAAGCTCCTGAGACTCTGATGTCTTTGATTTTTCTGATATTTGCTCAGAGTTTGTTTGTGATACTTTGAGCATGAAACACTTTAAGGAACCTCCCTCAAAAGGGCCTCAAACTCACTTTCAGCTCTGCTAAAAGCACCAGCTGACCTTTTGATATAATAAACATATAACCTGAAGTACCACGAGAACACAGGCTTGATGACGATTAATGAAAATTGATCTTGTGTAATTTGTTTCTACTTTTAGTTGAAATCTGTCATCCATGTGGTTCTGTGATGTCTACCAGGGGAAGTACTGAGCAGTAAAAAGTGAAGTGAGCTGGAATTCAGATAGAGAACATGTGCCACAGGTCTTCAGACAGGGGTGGGACAGCTTTAAAAAGGGTACATCACCCCTGCTGGTTGGATAGCGTACTATTTAAAGGCTGATGAGAATATATAAGACACATATGATCATCCTAACTGTTGTGAACAGACATGCTAGTACATGCTAAGTAATAAAAAGGCTCAGGTTTTGTTTGGGCATTTTTAATCAGTTGTGCTTCACTGTATGCTTTCCTCACACTATAAACTTTAATATGAGCAGGAGATTGGGCTCTGTGTGCGTGCGTGTGTCATCTAGGACAGGTTAGGATTATATTAGTGCCACATATGTTGCATTAGAAAGGTTCAGAGTTAATGCTGGGTGAAGTCTGAGTTAGATTTCACTGAGAAATGGGTCAGAGTCAGGTCAGAGTTGGGACAGGACTGCAGTGAGCTCAGACTCAGACCTGTTACAAACTCCTCAGCTGCAGGAATGAAAATAAAGCTTTCTGATCAGACTGAACTCGTAGCAGAACTCTCATGGTGCAGATATCAAATGAGACTTATTTCAAACCCTTTACAAACTCAAACCCTTCCGGTGTTCCTGCTTCATGCAGCCAGCTGCTCCGAAATAACCATACAGTTGTGAATGAGGGCAGACAGGCCCCTCTTTCTCATGGATGCAGCCATGCATAACTATTCTCACCATTATGAAGATAAAGTTGTTGTAAATATGGTGGGTGCTCATCAGTGATGGAGATGATGTGAGTTTGTGAACTTCATGAAAACTAACTAAAAATCAAAGAGAGTTGACACCAACAGGAAGTCAGACAGAGAGCGAGGGAGCTAACAGGCCAAGTGGCTTTAATCTGCCTCTCCAGACCAGGTGTGCCAATCAGCTGACTGCTTAGCACTGCAATGCTACATTCAAGGATACCTAGAAAAACAGAGCTTTTAGAGGCTGTGCATTACCATACTGCACACCAACTTCAAATCAAATCATTCACTGTCTGGATAACTCTGCCTATGCAGCGCAAGAGAGAAGGCAGCGTTTTACACGATAACATGTCACATGCAGTGATGAGACATCAGGGTCACCCCTAATTATCTGATTTGAAGGCTGATGCCTTTGAAATCTTGCTAGTTTTCTCTCTGTGATATTGATTACGATTTGATTCCTCACCACTTCCTCTTCCTGGATAACAACCTATTTTTAGTGATGGCTTTGTGGAAAATGTGCAGCCATGCTTAAAGATGCCAGCTGATAATACCTTGCAGAATCTGCTGGGGTGAAGTGAAGCTCAACAAAACACAGGGAGCAGTTTCAGTGGATTCATTTATGAATTCCATGCAATCCACAGCTGGTTCAGCCACTGCTCTTCATGCTCCAGCTCACAGGCTGCTCGCTTGTCCTGGTTCCACTCATCACTTCCTGTCTGGACAAGCTTTTTCTTTTTTTTTAATTTCTCACCAGTGTCCCGGGATCAGTGTGGCCCAGGCTGCAGGTCTTTGTAATGTCCTGGGCCCCCTGGGTGTAAAATCTCAGTGGGCCACAGCCTATCACAATGCAGCGTGTTGCAGGTTTTTTCTTTTTATTTGGTTATTTAAAGTTTTTCATAATCATAATGATATCATATCCTGGGGTGGAACAAATAAATCAGTCATACACACATAATGTACTGCAAAAAGCATCAGATCTAAAACTAACCTCTCATGCTTTTAGCCCTCAGTAAAACTGAACTAAACTTAATGAACTTACAAAACTGAACTTACAAAAAAAGATAACTAGATCCAATATTCAGTTCAAAGCAGACTGATAAACAAATAAAGCAAAGTTTTGTCATGAACTGTGAAATGGTGACATACACAGCGGTGTCCTCTGTTAGCTCTCGTTATCTCTGGGTGAATCTTGTCTCCTGTCCTTTGAGTTTTATCCAGAGAAGAAGTCACAACCTACAGCATCAGTGTCTAACAGACAAGTTCACCTTCAGATCAAAGATCTATTGTCCTCCTTCAGCAGCAAACACAAACACCTGCATTACACTGTGTTATCCCAATAACCTGTGGTGCTCTTTGTGTTGGCAATCACTCACATGAATTTTCTGTGTAGTAGTTTGTAAAAACGTGCATTGTCAGCTGATGACCTGCAGAGCTTTCTACTCACATCAGCTTTGTAAATCAAACCCTTCAATGGTGTAAAAAAACTGGCATTTTAGATGATTTTATATAAACATTTAATAAGTGCGGCTTTTGTCTGTCCGATTACTTTTTTCAAGTAACGAGTAAAGTAAGGGATTACTATTGCAAAAATGGTAATTAGATTACCGTTACTTTCCTGTAGGAACGCTGCGTTACTGCGTTACTAAAACCGTGATTTTTTGCGAGAATGTCTCATGACAGTGACGTAAGCAAGTGCGACGTTCGTGACAACAGCTGTGTGCAGATCAACAGTGGATCATATATCGAGTACGGGAGAGAGTATGAGCGTGCAGCCTTTAAAGCATGGAAGTACTGACCTTACTTTAAGTTTGATTCCATAAAAAGTGACAAATACATTAGTGTCCGTTGTGTAGGAAGAAAACTTCTTTTTACAGCGAAAAAAAACCCTAAACGTCCAAGCAAGCACCGAGTGCGCTACCACGTAATGGGAAACTCACAGAGAAACTCACGGATTCTTCCACTGACCGCCGCGGCACACCTGCACCAGAGTAAACCTCCGCCTACCCGACTCCTGCTTTACAGGTGAAAATAGAGCAAAAGGACCGCTAGTCTTTGACTTTATTTATTTTCTGCTGTGTTTTACTTGCATCTATTTGAAAGAGTGTAAACACAAAAAAAAAAAATTATGTGCTGGAATGTGCAGAAAATAAGTTTAAATATTAAACAAATTTCTTCCAGTCAGAGAATGTTGCATATAATTAAATTTTTGCTTGATGCATAAAGTTAAAAGATTAAAACTAATATAACAAGTTTTAAAAAGGGACCTCTCCATTTGATTACATTTTGTATGATGGATTATGCAGAAAAAGTAGAATTGGGCTGAAAGATCTATCACTTTATCACCTATTCAGGTTGTAAATAGTTTTTTTTTAAAAGTAACTAAGTAACTAAGTAATTAATTACTTTTGAAAATAACAATCAGTAAAGTAATCAGTAATTAGTTACTGATTACTTTTTTCAAGTAACTTGACCAACACTGGTTAGAAAAACTAAGGGATCCAGGATTGAACCCTGTGGGACGCCACATGCTTGGTGAGGATATGTATGATGAAAAGACTCTGAATTAGGCTCACTTGTTGTTAAGGGCAGTTCAAAAGTGCAACCAAATCAATTTTATGCCCACTCCAATCTGTGCTTTGTTCTGTGACCCTGAGCGTGGTGGATCTATCACTGCAGCATTTTAACGTCTGTGACGGAGAGCAGCAGAAACCAGCGTTGGTACCCTGGATGTGTTTTCTTCAAAAAGTGTATTCTGGGTTAACTTTGAAGACTCATATCAGTATGTGGGATAAGTGACTGATCACTTAAGTGATCATGTAAGGTGTTTGGTTTTGCATTTTATTTATTTTAGTGGCATTTTTACATTGTTAACTACTTTGTGCAGCATTGACTTTTTGGAAATGTGCTATATAAATAAACTTGACCTTGACCTTGATCACAGATCTATATTTCTCTTACATTTAGAGACTAGTACCATCTGCTAAAAGTGAAAAAAAGCTGGACAAACAAAGGTGACTTAAACACAGCTAAATCTGGAGGTATTCATGGCCTGAAATGCTGAAAGCATTCATAGTATGAAGGTCAATTTTGCACGGCTTTATCGATGTGATTTTACCCTTCAAAATATTTCCAGCAGCGTGCAGTAAATGTCAGGCAAAATACACGGTGTCAGATTTGTAATTTCTCTCCTTACAATAAAGAATCTTATCCAATTAAGAAACATTTATTCACTAACTTCACCTTGTCTTTCATGCTACTGTGAATCCTGCAGTTTCATTGTTGGAGTCTTTCTAAGAACATATGTTCATATATGTTATTTTTGTGAATTTAATTTAGCTGTTTCAGACAAGTGAGTCATTTCAGGGGCATGAATGTTTAATTTAAGTGGATGTTTGAGTAATTCGAGGGTACAAATGACCAGACTGAGAGGACGGAGGAGGAACTATTCATTTAAAGGGTAAATTTCTCAAAAGCTCCCACCACCGACTCATCAGAATCTTTTAAATGTGTGTGATATCTGTAAGACCACATCTGACAGAGTGGGGCTGAACGTGAGCTCCTTTAACTCAAAGAAGGGCAAGTTCAGGACAAAGTGTTTTTTTCTTCTTGTGCCATAATCATCCTATAATGACCAGGCCAGTGGAAGACTTCTGTCAGTCAGGTTTTGGTGTAAGTGTAACTCAGTGTTTGGAGTCACCAAAGAATAAACAGGAAGTGATGGCTGCTTTCTGTCCTGTCCTTGGCTGCCTCAGCATGTGACTGTTTGTGGTGATGGAGGCAGGCCTGGAGTGAGAACATGAGTCTGATCACACTGCAGCTCTGAGCCTTAAATCTGTCAGCTTCAGGTGGAAATCAATAAAATTAACAAATTCAGGCAATGCAAAAACAAACAAAGAGACTCAACATGTTTTAATATTTTCTGGGAAACATATTTGTGGTCAGTTGTCACATCTAAAAATCTATTTCCATACAATCTTAATTTTGACCTCATGTTTCTGTGTTCTGCTGTAATAAGGTGATAATGTATTCATATCAAACGCCTTCTTTAAAGGTACTTGTTGTAGTTGCCCTCATGCAGACAAAAACTCTCACCACCAGAGGGCAGCACTTCACCTGTGGGTGTGATGAAGTGTTTTTGGATCTTAAATGTTTCTTTGGACTTACATTTCTTGGTGGAAAACCATTTTAAATAAAACTGTGTTATGTGAACGTCGCTGGAGAGATAATCTAATCCTGCTGGATTTACCTTCAGTGTTTTTCTCTGTTTTCAGGGGAAGAACGATGAGCCTCGTCCAGCTGACAGGGTCCGACAACTGCTGCCATCACCGCTCTTCTCCATCCTCTGATGAAAGTGAAATAAAACAAATTGCAGATGAGACGCCCTCCCATCACAGGAGGACGACCTGATTTTTTTTTTCAAAGAGCAAAGCTAAAGACTCTGAGGTACGAGGCAAATGTTACTTGAATCCTGCTTCATATATTTGCTTCTTGTCCTCTGGCTGATGGAGGCCTCCATATAATCACGAGTAGATGCTCTGTGGGGAGATGCTCCTCCTGCTGTAGAGAAAAAGACCATTTACGTCCTGTCTGTGCGTTGCATATCATATTCAAACCAAAACATATTATTGCATGCTTGGAAAGTAGAGCATGTGAAGAGAAGAGAACGCGTCCGACTGAACCCAGCACTCTGACAAACGGGAACAACAACATCAGCCGCTCATTGATATTCTGAAATGATTCTGTTATAATGATGAACTTAGTTGCTAAATCTCTATTTTTTAAAGTATCATACTGTATATGTTTTATATGGAGAGGATTTGGTTCACTTGGTGAATTATTTTGTAGATTTTTAACATTTTTGCTAATGTGTTTGGATTTTCTTTAGTTCATTTTTTTTTTTGCCTTGGTACAAACAAAGCAGCTCTAGCTCCAGGGGGCAGCTCCGGTGAAGACGTCTGCTCCCTTTGAGAGGAATGTTTGTGCAGGAAACGAGGGTTCCAAAAAGAGACAGCTTAATGCATTTATCACTGAATGTTTCTGTGTGTGGGTTCCTGATCAGAATGCTGTATATCTGTTATGCCGAGAACATCTACCTCAGTGTCTGCTCATTACCAACAGAAGCTTTAACACCCGTGTCCCTGCATCAGTTCTCATTAGGCATCTAATTACTTGGTGCAACTAAACCCAAACGCTCTCCAAACTGCCATTTAAAATCTTGGAGGGAAAAAAGCAACACATTAAATAGTGTGAAATATGGAATATCTGTATGAAGCCGATCCTGACCTTGGATTTAAATATCAGAATTATGCAGTCTGTGTAAAACAGCTTAGAGCCTTGTTTTTGCACATTTTGTTAATTTATTTGTGAAGTTGGATGTGCTCGTGAGCGTATGTGACTGCTTCTGGATTCATTGTGTATTTAAAGGGCAATAAATGAACTGCAGGGTGGAACCAGTCTGGAACCAGAAAGGAGTCCAGTCCAGCAGGTTTTATGGGTACAGACCTGAGGCTGCAGGGTTTAAACTGGACTCTAGTTTTCCTCAGAATCAGATGCGAACATCAGCGTCTCAGTTTTGGGTAAAAACAGCAGAGAAATGAATCTCAGTTTCCATCTGAAGCTGTTTTTAGTGGCTGTTGAGCTCATGTGCTTCAGGGCAGCTGATGTCTTCTTTGCTTAATCAAAGGAATTCTAAAGAAGCTGCTCAGCTGAAGGAATGGGCCATGTTCAGATGTCACTGAGTGAGCTAAACTGTGACTTTCTTAACTGCCTATATGCAAATTTTTGCGTATTGTTGCATGACGATGATTTATTCTGCTCATTTCCAGGTCTTTGTTTTTTAACATATGACTCCCCTGCAGCAGTGTTGCATGATCCACAGTTCAGAATAATCCTTCTGTGTCTCACACTGGGCCCCACAGTTCATCCTGTCTGGAACAAGCTGATTTAGCCCCTGTCTCTTTAAGACTTCCTCCCTAATTGTTCACTTCTGATTGGCCAAACTGAGGGGCAGCATGTGTGCTCTTTAAAGTTTTTTTTTTTTCCCCAAATCATTAAATTTATTCATGTTTATGGTGGTCCAGATGTCCATGTTCTGTCTTGTATCTGTGACTAGGTTCTCTTTAAATCATTCTGTTTGGATGGTTTGCACCGCCGTCTCTTTCTGGTGTTACAAATGCTTCATGTGAAGCAAAAATCCTCCACCCAGTGCTCATCGCTGGAGAAGGAGCAGCTGCAAAGGCTGAAGTTTTTAAAGGGTGTGTCTACTCTGTGGGGTTGTCAGGTACAAGTTCTGACTCCACAGGTGTGTCACAGCTGATCATTTACAACTCAGCTTTTTGACTTTGGCTCATTTCTCTCTGTTTTTCTGGCTCTGCGGAAGATGTGAGGTCATAATATTTCCTGACATATTGGACTTTTGCTGGTCATGCAGCTGCGTCCACTCTGCAGTTTTGTCTCGTTGTAATTCTGCTTTGCTTAACATAAAAACAGCCGAGGGAGGTTTGTGTGTGACGGAGGCACTGATGAGCAGGGACTGGGCATTAGTTATGATGATTAATGTGTTCTGCATACTCTGCGTGCAATAATAACAGAGTGAATGCAGCCACGACTGAAGAGAAGTCAGTCTGGTCCAAGCGCCACATGTTTAACCATCATTGAGATTCACCACATCGTCCGTTGTGTTCATACTTCATCTTCAGGTTTCAGTTCAGGCTCGTCACCGAAGCTTTTGTCATGCAACAAGAAAAAAAAGCAATAGTGATTTCTCTGTTCTGGGAACTTCAGCGTGGAAGTGTTCTGATTTCTGTTTCTCTGCTTTTGTTTCTTTCACATATCTCGATGCCATTTCTTTTTTTGACAAACTTTAATTGTGATCTATTTTTGATAAAATAAATCTTTAATTCTGATCGATCTCCATGTGTTTCCCATGAATGCACATGCAGATGTGTCACTTTCTGTTGAGTGTGAGTGTGTTTGTGTGCCATCAACATCAGCAGAGGTGTTGGGATTGGATTTAAGGTTTGTTCAGGTCATTGTTTGATTTACCTTCCTCATGCTGTGGCTCCTCATGGTCTCCTGAAGCAGCTGATGATGAAAGCATTAGTGAAAGGAAATAAAAATTCTAGAAGGAAACTGATTTGAAAAAACTGAAAACCTGATAGAGTCTTTTCTTGTTCTTATCTCCTACAGAAGTTCAGCGAAATGCCACTCAGTGTTCCTGTTGTAAAGCATGATAACTAAAATCTTAAGATCATTTTATGGACTTTATTTTTAATTAAACGCACCATCTCCTTCACATGAACCTGCAACACCAAATGCATTAAAACAAGGAACCGGCGCTAATTTAAATATTTTAGCAAACGTCGGATTTGTTGAATTGTCTTTCAGTCAGTTAAAAAGATTAAAGTTGATTTAAGTTTCATCCAACCTGCAGTATTTCTGTTAACGTAGCATAGACATATAAGGTAGACGTGGGTATTTGCTCATACATATGCAGCAGTATAGCCCCAGTAAAGATGCCTCCTCCAGCTTTGTGTCAAGTAAAATAACTCATGTTCAGATCTGTTCTGCTGAAGGTTGCAGGTCCACAGCAAAAACTATCATTAAATAATGATCCGCTGGACCTTTTTCATTGATGTCGAGTCAAATTGAAAGTTGCGGTGTTGCTGAAGGCGCACGTTTTTCCTGAACTTCCAGTTAGACATCTTAGTAAGAGAAATTCTGTGTTTTGTTTTACTGATAAGAGCAAATTGAAAGTATCAAGAACAGCTGGCACGGCAGTGTTGTGGTTAATTCAGCGACAAAGTCCGGTGTTCAGACCCACTGGCTGTGTGGAGAACTCTCTGGTTCCTCCAAAGACATGCATGGGTTAGATATGTGGAGTAACCAGAACCATTTAACCAAATTACTTAATTTTGGATTAAAGAAGACTTACGTGTTTTTTTTTTTTTATTTGATTGCAATAATCTGATCCATATTTGTTGATTTGTCTGAACCTGCATCATCTCGTCTGTCTGTGGTTCAGTTTTTGGTGTCCCACTCTGTCCAGTCTCACCCCGGAACATGACGCTTGCTGGGTATCTCACACTTCCTGCTGTCTCCACAGCAGAGGTCAGAGCTGCAGAGTTACGCCTCTGTCACATAACAGTCACATTAATGGGAAATTCAGCAAATTGAAGTTGGTCTTTAGAGTGAGAGTGCACTTCTTACCCCTAACATCCACCCCGGCTGGCTGGTTCAACCCATTCTTTATTCACTCAACATAAACAGCTTCCTCCGATCCAGCTGCACGGTTATACTGCATTCAGTTTAATCTTTAAAAATAATTAAGGCAAAACTTTGCTTTGAGTTAAGAAATCTTATCACCTTCTTCACTCTTCCCAACAATCGTTTTGTCAAATCAGCTCCAAACATGTCTTGCAAATCGTTCGAGGACTCCAGTAAAAGCTGTATCCTTTAAAAATAGTTCAGATCATTGCTGCCAGCCTGAGCAAGTCATGATTTACATGTAGGACCCTTTCTTATCCAGAGCCCTCCACCCTCATCATATCACCTCCTTTCACCTCATTAAAAGTATCCTGGAAGGAGACATCAGTGCTGGAAGGGCATGTGCCACTTCTGAAACCAAACCACAGCTTTTACCTTTATTTTTTAAACACAGCTGTTATAAATCATAAAGAATATGAACGTGCGACCAGTGCAGAGCTGGTGGAAACATTAGATGTTGCTGTTAAGAGCACCACAAGCAGGAAAACCAGCATAAACATGCAGTTATTCATTACTGAGCAATAATGCATGAAAAGCACTACATCATCAGCGGGCTGTTCATATCTGTGCATAAAAATGTTCACAGTGCCTTAAATCGTTTTTGTTAAAAACCCTGTCAAATGCATCTGAGGTACCACAGAAGAAGAAAGTGTGTGTTTATTAGAGACGGTGGAGGATGTTGAAATAATGTAATGTACAGTAATGTATTGAATGTACAGTAAGCAGTCTTCCTGGTTTAAAGTGATGAAGAAGAGAGAATAATATTGTGCAGAAGCTCAGAGAGCTTCTGCTGTTCAGTGCTCTCATGTTTTAGCTGATTTTTATTATTTTTGCACATCTGTCTTAAAAACATGTTTTAGAGTACACAGTGTAATTTAGAGGAAATATAAAGTCTTAGTAAAGTATTCTTTGCATTAAAGGCAGGCTAATGTGAGCGTATTCTAACACTGTTACAGCCTCCCAGCTGCCTCTCCCTGAGCTTCTGCAGTGCTGCTTCTTGTTGTATGATACAGATGTTTTCCTGTTCCCGTGATAGTGATGCCGTTCACATGCGTGTTCAGTTTGCTGCATTACTCTGTCAACAATCCTGTGGTATTACAAAGTAATGCCTTCACTGGTATCGCTGTCTGTCTCAGCCTGTTTGTTAAGTTATGACCAAAGTTATTCCATCATCTTAAATGACTGTAGTTCCACTGTTAGCGCTATCGTTAGCATTAGAATAAAACAAATATTGAAACAAAACAAAATGAAATGCGAACACACACAAAAAGTAAATGTTAATGAAGTGAGGCTGAAAAAAGCCTGGTTTCATTCTTAGCTTTAGATTACAGAATCTCAGCACATTTGATTACACAGCACACAGCAGCCACAGCCTTTAAGAATGACACACGGTTATTCCACCTCAGTTCATCAAACTTAACAAAAACCCTTAAAGAAATACTCTTTTTAAGAAGCTTTGCTTTTCTACCATCACTTTTGAACTTAGTGATGTAGAAGCTGGTGGAGCTCACCAATCCAAATATTTAATAACTAAAATATTCTGTGAATTAAATCCCATGAAGTTTAATAGAATGAAGTTTATGTTCATGTGTCCTGAAATTCAGGATGTTACTTTGAAATATTATTTATGAATTCTGTTATTAATTCCAATAAGAAGTGTTTCACTGGAATCTGAGATGGTCAGATTTTGTATTTTTATTCTTTGTGTTTAAATAGGATAAGCTAATGTGGAATGACTGTGACACTTAATCCAACTCACACTCACTAAGTTCTGCTGTTTAAGGCTGTGACATCATTAGTTACATATCAGTAATAAAGATCAGACAGTGTCAGCAGTGTGGATTTAATGCTTTTATTTATTTTTTAATTTTTTTTTTCACAAGGCTGTGAGACTTAGAAAAAAGGAGATCCCAGCTGTGCAGCACCTGCAGTGTGTCCGTGTGCTCGGTCGTGTTTTCGCTCACTGAGCTGTGTGTTTGTGTCGAGCTGTTTTCCTGCTTCTGTCCTGCTGATACAACGGGAAAAAAATACTCGTCTGCAAAACCTCAACTTGTGTCCTGAGTGTAAAAAAAATCTCAAATAACAGATTTTATTTTTGGTAACTTGGGTATTTGTGTGTGTGTGTGTCACTGTATGAAAGTCCAACAACAGAAAAAAAAGAGATATGTAATATATGTCTGGCTTGAGATCGTACATACTGTATATGCACAACAGAGTCATTCTGAATACTAGTTGTGACTAAGTTTAATGTGGCCTTTTCTTTCTCTGTATGTATTGCAATGTTGTAAATGATTTGTATATTATAACATAATGTTTATTAAAGTTAATGAGGCTTTATGTTTTTACCACCTATGTTTAATAAATAAATGAACTGTGCTGAACTGCAGAACCTGAGCGTTTATCACCCCACTCCGGTAGGGCTTCGGCCGTGCTGATCATTCATATCTGTGCATAAAAACATTCCTGGATCCTTAAATCATTACAGGATTCAGTTATTCTCATGATCCAGGTGAGCATCTGCTGTTTTTCTGATGCCTTCCTGTGTCTGCCTTGTGAGCGGAGCCTTGAGTCCACACCTGTTCTGCTGTGCTGCTTGAAAAAGCTCCAGCCTTGGACCCACACCTATACATAAGTACGTAAAATGCATTTATACTGAGCTTTTCAAGAACAGAAGTCACAAACAGTGTTGGTTAAGTTACTTGAAAATAGTAATTAGTTACTAATCACGGATTACTTCTCCAAGAAAGTAATGCCTTTACTCTACTGGATACTTATTTTCAAAAGTAATTAGTTAATTTATTACTTAAATAACTTTAAAAAACATAATGCACAACCTGAATACGTAATAAAGCAATAGACTTTTCAGCCCAATTTTTCTGCATAATCCATCATATAAAATTGTGTTTAAAAATTGTGTATAAAAAGTGTTTTATTAGTTATACTCTTTTAACTTTATGCACATTGCATCGTGCAAAAATTAAATTACATGCAACAGCCTTTGACTTGAGGATATTTGTTTAACATTTAAACCCATTTTCTGCATATTCCAGCATATAAAATATTTTTTGTGTCTACACTCACTCTTTCAAATAAATGCAAGTAAAACACAACAAAAAAATTAATAAAATCAACGATTTATCAACAGTAAGTCGTGTCGCTCTTTAATCTTATTGTCACCTGTTTAGCAGGAGTGGGGCCGGTGGAGGTTTGCCCAGTGCTGCAGCGGTCATGTCAGTGGGGAGGCTCTGAAGGTTTCTCTGTGAATTTCACATTCCTGTGGCAGCGTGCTAGGTGCTTGCTCAGATTTGTAGTTTAATTTTTTTGTTGTAGAAAGAAGTTTTCCTCCCACGCAGTGTACAGCGGACGCTAATGTTTTTGTCACTTTTTACAGAATCAAACTCAAAGTAATGTCAGTACTTCCAAGCTTTAAACACTGCACGGTCGTACTCTCTCCCGCACTGTTGATCTGCACAAGTCTATTGCTGCCACGGACGTCGCATGCTCGTACGTTATTGTCATGAAACACTCTCAGAAACAAAATCACGGTTTAGTAACACAGTAACGCAGCATGCTTACGGGAAAGTAACAGTTATCTAATTACTTTTTGCAATATAATCCCTTACTTTACTGGTAAAGTAATAGGATTACAGCGTTACTGTCTGTGAGTCGTTTGGTACCAGGCCACGAGAGAGGTGAGGTTCTGGTGCGAAATTTATGGTTTTCAGGGTTTTTAGTGTTTTTTAGCGTTATTTTTTTATCATTAACTCGGTTTCCCTGGGTCTTTTCTTGTGTGTTATGAATAAATCTTCTTCTTTTTTTGGTACCGGTACGGTTTTTATTTTCTTGTATTTATCCGCAACACCTTAAAGGCTGGTCAGTGAAAATATTGTCGGACAATTGTCACAAAAAAGGTTGGGGACCGCTGATTTAATATTAAAAAAATAAAATGTAAAAATTGTACAGATCGATAAAGTTAAATCAAATCCAGCTTGCAGAGCTGCACTACACAGATCATTCTCTTCTCTTCACAATACTTACCGTAAAACGAATTTTGGGGGAAAAAAAGCACTTTTGAAATGAAAAAGTGAGGTCAGAGGTCAAATATGGCATGATATAATATGATACTTTCCTAAATGAAAACAAAGGCAGCAGAATTTTTAAAGAAAATACATTTTTATGAAACTTTGACCTTGAAGGAGAGGTAAGAGGTCAAATGTCTTGTCATATTTTAAATCTTTATACAGTATTTTGTATATGTTGGCAATGCACAGCACACTTCTAATGCTTTTTTTCTGTTAGCGTGACCCCACTCTGAACCCTACAGGGTGTTATCTGTGTTATCGTGATTACAGACAGAATGACACACAAATGCTGCCAAAAACATGACAAAAAATCAAACAGATTTTATCAGGAATGACTCTAATGCAAAGAAGACTGAAGTACAGGAAGCACAGAAAGTGGCTTTTCAATCATTTACATACTAGAAAATTGAAAAAGAAGAAACATGAAGACAAAGATAAATGATAATTAATAACTGGTTAGCATTCAATTTTATTACCCTTAATGATTAGTTATTTATTTCGATCTATTTGAGATACTTGAAGGGAAATATCATAAGAGAATAGCTGGGTCCAAAATGAGACTTCATTTCAAGGGTCCTCTGGTTTCTGCTCTGTAGCAAAAATGTTCCCCATGCTGAGACATGAAACACTTTTACATGTCTGCATCTTCCTAACACATAAATTCACGTCTCTGTTTCTGTTGTAACATTTAACCTGATGTAATCGGTGCGACCTGTGGCTGCAGCTGCAGTGCTGGGACATTTGGAGTCGTATCGTTTGCTAACAGCTTGACTCGTGTTTGCAGAGCCGTGTAGATCCGGCAGATAACCTGCGTTCCTGCTACTCCAGCATTCCCTTCTCTCATTCAAAAATAATGACCTGGCATTGCTGGGAAACAGATCCGTTACATAAGAAACCTGCAGAAAGTCAAGCCTCCACTGAGCCGAGGCCATTAGCACCGAGAGCTCTACACTCAGACACTCTCAGTGTATTCATATATATTTTTGGTTCATTTTAGAGAACCTGAATATTTAAGGGTAAATTTAAATGTTCTAACTGTGTGTCTTTATACTTCCACAATAATCTACTACTGATACCTATTATTTAATACATCTGATAATTACCTCTGTTATTTTATTCTTGCATGCATCTATGAATAGTTTCTATTTTAATGATGAAATCTTGCTGTGTAGTATTATAGCTACAGGACTGTCATATACACGTAAACAAATATTATAATCTCATATTTACCAGATTGATATAACTGATTACTTTTTATTTGCAGTTTTAAAAATAAGCTCTGTTGGTAGCTTTTTCTTAGAAACAGCTACAACTTTTGGTTTTACATGTTAACAAAAATGTATAATGGATTTTGACCTCGTAGGCCATGAATTCTGTAATTAAATGTATCACATGGGTCCAAACAATAAACCTAAATATTAATAGAACACAGTGGCAGCATTTAAATAATTATACAGAAAACCATGAATGAATCAAAAAACGTGTTTTCTCTAAAATTCTTGAATAAGAAAGACGTACATATGTAGGATGTTCTCGCTATTGTAAATAGTAATCTGTCATAATCTGCACTTGAAAGTTAAGATGGAAACATCTTCTGACTGAAACTGATCTCCTGCTGAATATATAGGATGATTCAGTGGAAAATCCCCAGTAAGAAGCCATGGGTCTATGATTGTGTGGATTCCTGCCTCCAAAGTCAGTTAACAGAAAGCTTCCTCTGAGGCCAGAGGCGGCCAGCGAGTCCTGTGATGACAGCGTAATGTGATGGCCCAGATTAATGACCAGCGGCTACGGGCCATCTTTAAATGGATGGGAATGTCCTTGGATTACTGGCTAATCCCAGTTGAGATTTGAGAGATGAGTGAACTTTGTGGACATGAGAAAGCCCAGCGATAGCTGTGTGTGAAGCAAAGATTAATCGTCTAACATGAAAGCACCACACAAAGCTATGGTGAACTCTTCACCTTGGTCAGCTGCTGCTGATTACACTGATTACATGAAATAAGCCCTTTATTGACATGTCGCACAGAGGACCCTGCTAACAAAGACCTTGTTAAGCTCGTTTCTACGAATACCTCCATCTATATTAAACCCCACCCACCCCCTTGTGTGTAGATGGATTACTGAATGGCCTGCAGAGGGCTGAGAGGTCATGCTCTGCCGCACTTTGATGCTCAGCTCAACACGAAGTGGAACAACCCCTTTGGTGAGATAATCTCAACACACCACAGCCTGGAGTAAACCAAACATGGTACTATGAACACCGGAGACATATTCCAGGAATATAGGAGGAGCTTTTTGTTATTCATGTCTTTAAAAAGAAACTTAGGCCTTCTATGTAACACAGGAACTTACTCTAATTTTACTTTTATTTTTTAAAATCTTTCACTTCTGCTGGGTATTTATTTGTATTCAACTAGACAAGAAAACTTTTGCAAACAAGAACGGTAAATTTACTCTATTTTTTCCATTCATTTATTTATTTATTTTCAAATGGCTAGTTAGGCTACCTGGCAGATCAGCCCACGGAGTTTGGATTAATTAATTGACTGTCACGGTTCTCGGTCATTGTGACCCAGCTTTTTCTGTTTCTGTTTTGGTGTTTTTCTAAATTATGATTTGTTTGGGTTTTTGAGTTGTGCTGGTTTGATTTTGCATTAAGGGTTATTCTTGGTTTTGTTCTCTTTACGTTATTTGTTTTTCTGGCCTCTAGTTCAATATTAATATTCTTTCTGTCTATCTCTCAGTGTCAAGCTTGCGTTTTTGTGATTTGTTTCTTATTTCCTGTTTTATTTTATTTGTCAGTGTATTCAGTTTTACCTGCCCCTGTCTCGTTAGCCCTAATCTCTCCCAGCTGTGTCTCCCTCCTGTTTCCCATTCCCTGATTCCTCCCCCGTGTATATAAGCCCTGTGTTTCCCTTTGCTCTCTGTTGTACCCTCAACATGCTGCGTTTGTTCTGTCCGGCCTTCCAGCGCCTCTGTTCCAAGTCTTGTTTTGCTTTTGTGAGTTTTATTTTATGAGGAAGTTTTACCAGTAATAAAGCTGGGTTTTGAGTTCCAGCCCTGTTTTGAGAGTCCTCTTTTTTTTCTCAAGATGGCGCCGGTGTCTATGGCTGGCCGTCTTTACTCTCGCTCTCGCCTGCATCTGCCCCTTTGCTCTTTACCCTCTCTATCTCGGCTTCTGGACTTTGGCATAGTACTTTTTATTTTCGTCATATTATGCTCATCAGGTGGCAGTGCATTATTAACATACGACCGGCAAACACTCCTAGACCTCCGTTTCTCCTATTCACATCGCTTCGATCGACACTGGACTTTGGGACTTGCCGCCCCACTACGACCAGACCCCCCCACTAGCTTTCCCTGCCTACCTCCTTTTAATCTGTATAAGAAACGATACAGGAGACACGGTAAAAGGAGTGGCTTCCGTGTGCGTATGAAAGCTTACCTTGAAGCACGGGCTACGGTTTACCCATATGCCTCTGGGGACTCGCTACGCTCTCTCCGTGCAGTCTCCAGTGATCGCCCCGTCGCTAAACTGCTTGGCCACCGGTGGATTTGCTCCGTCTCACAGCAAGCCCAGCCCTTCCAGCGGCATGCCTCCCTGCTCGGACCTGGATCGCCTCGTACAGACGTGGTGTCAACCACAGCAACCTCAGGGCCCTGCAACGTGCTACTCGTGCGGATGCTGCGCCCTGGACACTGATGGCTCTTTTCAACGTCAGGTCGCTGGTAAATAAGACCTTTGTGTTAAACGACTTTTTCTCCACCACGAGCCTTGATGCTCGTGGTGGAGTTGGTGGTGAGTCGCTTCCTTTTTCTGAGCTTCTCCCCCCGGACTGTGTCTTTTTTAGCTCTCCGAGGCTTACCGGCAGAGGTGGTGGCTTAGCCTCGGTCTCTAAATGTAAATACAGAGTCCGACAGCTACCCTGTTCTTCCTACATCAGTTACGAGGCTCAAATTTACTCATGAAAGTGGCCACTTTCATGAGTAATCACATATAAGTTTTTACTATTTCTTTTCCATATGGTCTGAAATGCCACTGGCGTGCTCTCCTCTCTCTGTGAAAATTTTTTTAACTCATTTTATTGTAAAGTTTTACATCTTAAGTTCTCGCTCCCCTCAGTGTCGAGTTTTATTCCCACCCCTGGTTGTTCATCATCATTTCAACAGTTTGAGCCGTGTCACTCCATACTCTCAAGTGACTTATTGACCAATCAAAGAACACCTCTCCTGCTTATGATATCCTTCCATCTCGTTTAGTTAAGGATTGCTTCAGCGTAATTGGACCCTGCATCCTATCTCTAATGAATATATCTCTACTTGCAGGCTCTGTTCCTTTAGCCTTCAAACACGCTGTTGTCCAGCCCGTTCTTAAAAAAAGAAACCTTGATCATAACGATCTTGGAACTATAGACCGATCTCTAAGCTTCCATTCCTGTCCAAAATACTGGAGAGGATTGTTCTTTCACAACTCCAGCCGTATTTGGATACGAATGCCATTTATGATAAATTTCAGTCTGCTTACAAACCCTGTTATTAGGGCTGCACGATTAATCGTTAGAAAATCGCGATCTCGATTCATACTTATGTGCGATCTCATTTCCAAATGACAACGATTTAAAAAAAAAAGAAAAAAAAAAGACAACGACGATTGTACCGCATTTTGATCCGGGAGGTAATCTGCATGAAAACAAGCGCTCACTCTTCCTGCTCAACAAATGACAAGGGCGGAGCCTTATACCACGTGATACAGAAGCTGTGGTGTGATGCTAAAATTAGCAGGGAAAAAACAACGGAGAGCACGTCAGGGATGACGAGAAAGTGACAGGAGAAAATCCGTCCCGGACAACCACCCAAACATCAATAACGGGAACCTTATACAGCGCTTCCCTATACCCGTCGAACTTCCGCAGGCACAAAGAAATTACGGAGGCTATCACTTATCACCTGACCAAAGATATGGCTCCCATCAACACTGTGCAAAACGAGGGATTTAGGAAAATGATCAACACCCTAGACAAACGCTACACAGTGCCGTCCCGCAACTATTTTTCTATTGTTGCACTACCTGCTCTATACACGCAGTGTCGAGCAACGGTGGAGACGGAATTTCAAGCAGTACAACATTTTGCGGCAACAACAAAACGTGAGACATTTGTTGTTTTTATGTTTATTTATTGTTTTTATGTTCAGTCTCAACTGTTACGAAGTTGATGTGCAGTTAATAAGTGCAATAAATATTTATACTGGAAAAGAAAATCGTGAGAGAATCGTGATCTCAATTCTAAGCCAAAAAATCGTGATTCTCATTTTATGCAAAATCGTGCAGCCCTACCTGCTATAGTACTGAAACGGCCTTGCTCAGTCCTCAATGATCTCCTTCTGATTGCTTACTCCGGACGCTCTTCAGTCTTGGTCCTACTAGATCTATCCTCGGCCTTTGATATGGTATATCATAACATCCTATTAGCGAGGCTTGAACACACACTTGGCATTGGAGGTGCCGCCCTAAATTGGTTTAAGTCATACCTCTCTAATAGGTCCTTCTCGATCAATTTTGTCCCTTATTTCTCCTCTGCTGCACCTGTCTCCTGCGGCGTGCCTCAAGGATCTGTCCTTGGCCCCTGCTCTTCTCACTGTATATGCTCCTTTAGGCGCAATCTTTGAGAAGTATAACATCGCACATCATTGTTATGCCTACAACATACAGATGTATTTCAAGCTAACTGATGATCCCTCTATATCTTTGTACGGCTTTCGCGAGTGCATGCGTGAGGTCAAAAATTGGCTCGCAGGTAACTCTCTTATTCTAAACGACAGGAAAATGGAAATCGTGTTTGACAGTAGAGTCCCCCGTAGCCAACTCCGTG
Organism: Haplochromis burtoni; assembly: GCF_018398535.1. Lineage (NCBI taxonomy): Eukaryota > Metazoa > Chordata > Actinopteri > Cichliformes > Cichlidae > Haplochromis > Haplochromis burtoni. Next base: position 404,074 of record NW_024582571.1, read on the forward strand.
ACACCCTCGGTTCCTTAACCCTTTAGAGCTGATCGGAGCGGGCACGCTCTGTTTTGCGTAACTATTTTTAAATCCCGGTAGCACTGCAACCACGTAAGCTAGCGCAAAAA
>NW_024582571.1:415787-416928 GCF_018398535.1 Haplochromis burtoni
GGGAAACAGCGAGGTGAAAGGTGAACCGCGTTATAGCGAGGGACCACTGTAATTTTGAAGGTAAGTCACAACATACCCTTCGTAAATACTAATGTATAGAAACCCTTACCAGCAATCGTTCATTTTTTGTGTGGCTTCTTTTCACGGTTTGTTAACATGCTGTGTAGGTGTGTACTTGACTAGCTGATCTCGACATAATGGGGGAAAGATTTGGTTTGACTATTCTTCACCTGTAATTTGAATGCTGAACATTTGCCCGTTTAAATCATAAGACCAGTCACTATACAAAGATGTGCTTCTGAATGTGGATGATGTGTCTTCTAATTTTGTAATGCAGTTCTGCTTGTGTTGAGTGATGTAAACAACTGATCGATCTTTAAACGTCAAAATTGTTCATTAGATTTTTTTATGATACAACAGTGGTGAGTGTTCCCACCTTCTGCTCTTTGTAACTTAACGCGATCTTTCTGTTTTCGAGTTTTGGACATGATTTTGGAGGATATCTTCGCGATTGACCGCAAAGTAAAGCTACCGGAAATGTACAACCCCACATCCGGTCTCAAACCAGGAAGTTAGCATTTTCTCGTGCACAGGGTCTATACTGCGGGTGACAGGGTTTATTATGTCAAACTGCAGCTTGTTTAGTTTAAACAGTCTGCATTAAGCTGGGCAAACACTGCGATATTTTTTTTTGTTTTTTGTTTTTTTTTCCCCAGTCGTGTTATTCAGCTCCTGCTCAGACTGTACAATTGAATCTCAGGGGTTAGAAGTTCATAGGTCACGATGCAGGGTCTCACACTATACGGCCTGATGCGACCTGAATGCTCAAACTGTGCGTTCATAACATGAAGCTTATCATACAAAATCTGTCCCTCGCTCTCCCTCTCTCTGTCTTTCACTCACACAGACACACACGCGATCAACTTTGCTAAATTACTAATGAAAAACGCAGCTGTGATTGAGCAGCAATGTCCATCCAGCTCTTTTCATGGTTGTTGTAGTCGTGATAATTTTGTGAGGCCACACTGAAAAGTCTCGGATACGTAAGCGTAGAGCTGCCACCCAGGCAAAAGAAAAATAGAGTTTTCAGACCCCTTCAGACGTGAAAGCGTGTATCGCTTTTACTATCAACAAGTAGCGG
>NW_024582571.1:418748-420776 GCF_018398535.1 Haplochromis burtoni
CCCATTCTTCATGTTTGTACTTGTCATTCAATCAGGAACTTCAAGATCTTTTCTTTTTTTCGCATCAATGAAAAGATGATTACAAACAATCTTTATCACAATTTTTTTTTTTGTTTTACTAGCGATTCTAATGACAAGTCTCAAAATGTTTGCTGGTTACCCTCTTGAGCCTGTGATCCAGCCTTATTAGAGAAGTTAATGTTAGCTTTAGCCATTAGAAAGTTTGTTGGGTGATGTTTTTAACATCAGTACCAACACAACCATCATCTACAAAATGGTTTTAAACACTTTATATGTGGACTTAATTTTCATGACCTGAGTTAATACACTACCCAGCTGCATTGTGGAGGATGTAGGAAAAATTAACTCTCTATAAAACAGTAAGAAATCTGCTGCATCAGACAGCATATGGGAGATGTTACTGTTATAAAGGGCTGATGTATCCTCATAATAACATTTTACATAAAAGATTTTATTTATAAAATCACAGCAAGCTTTGGGAGAGTTCAGTGGTTAGCATATGTGTCCACAGTGTACCTGAAATATCATCACATCGTCGGTGTATAATATCACAGGAGCCTTCCACCTTGCTATAACAACTGAGGCTCAGTGCAGCTTTATAAAGCAGAGTTCACTGAGCTGCCCTCAGCACAGATTCACTTCCTATACCTGCTGTGTTACTGCCTCCACCTGAGGATCCATCAATTATTTATCAAAGAGCAGCGTTGAGTTTCACTAACGCAAAGGCTGAGAGTTTCACCTCTCAGCTGTCCTTTCAGTCGCACAGACAGCCGCTGATCCAATGATAGTGCTGTCAGAAAGTTATGCTAATGAGGAGTGATGTCATAGAAAGGATAAGAAATTCACAGAAACCCAAAACTACATTTCATTGTCCTGAGTCTGCCTTTGTGCTGGCGAGGAGGGAAGGGGGGTGCAGGGTGGCACCAGAACAGGTGATGATGACTTTCCAAACCTGCATATACACAAGAGCCCCCCCCCCGAACATGAAAAGAAAACACTGCGCAGGGCTGTTACTTTTTTCGAATGTATAATTAAATAGATGCTTTTTGTTATGAAACTACAACTTGTAAAAATTGATTTATAGCAACAACTATGGGCAAAATAATGAGCTGTGTATTACAGCAGCTCTTTTGCTCTTTTTCAGCAGGTTTGAGTTCAAAGGTTCTTTCTTTTGTTTTATTTTTATAATATTTTGGCTTAAACCATCAGTGAACAGAGCCAGAGGAGGAGGATATGCAACAAAATGCAGCACAGCACCTGTCACCGTGGTTTGAGTCCACACACTGACTGCAGTACTTCCTAAAGTCCCACACTGCTTAATTGCTTAAGCTGTTGTGTGCTGACAGCCAAACCACTGCAATTTCTCTTTCAGTCTGCACCACTGACCCCCCTCCTGATGTTAAATGGTGCAGACCATCAGGACCCTCAGCAAAAAATAGACTCCAGAATCCCCTCAAAGAAAGATGAGCTTTCTAAAAATAGAGTGCACACCCACAGAAATGTTGTGGTCACAGCAGGGATTTCCTGAAGGTGGCTGAACATTCGCGTCTTTACTGGTTGGTAAAACAAACAAACGACAATAAAAGATCAAGAAGTCTGTGTGTTCTAATGAGCTAATATTCACAATAACATCTTTATTATGGGAACACTTCCTTTATAAAGTCCTTCTTTGCAGTGTATCCATGTCATATATCTCTAACAGACAGCATATATTATCATAATGTACCGTCACCTCAGAAAATGTTGGAACACATTTACACATTTTAAATCTATTTTTTCCCCATCAATTTAGTCTCAATAAGCCACAGGAATGTTTTTAGAAGATCGTCCGATTGTTGTGGTTTATTGCTGTAATATTTGAGGGGTCTTTACTTGACAATAACAACACTTCAGATCTGTATTTTTGTACTTGTTAGAAGAATTCTTCTGATTGTAAGCATCAGTGTGCTACAGGGGCGATTCTAGGATCAGAGCTTTGGGGGTGCTGAGCACCCAGAGAGCTGCCCA
>NW_024582571.1:421315-422324 GCF_018398535.1 Haplochromis burtoni
AAGAAAAGCAAAACACTTTTTTGAAAAGTCTGTAACAAAACCATCAAATCTGATAAAGGTTATTTAAATGCTGCTAAAGACTACTACTGCCAAAGAAGAATGGATTGGAATGTTAAAAAAAAAAAATACATATCCTAACCTTAATTACTGAAGGAGAATAATGAATGATGCTCATAGTGAGTAAAAAGTAAATTGAGTGCATTTTTTGGACAGAGATTCACTTTTAAAGTGTATGTATAATATAATACAGACTAATAAAAAAATACACTCCCAAAATAGAAGAGTCCTTGAAATGTACAAAATATTATTAAAAAATTAGAAAAATGGAGACACCTTGGCCTATGGTACAATGTATACAATGTATGAAAAGATCTTTTCTGCAGCTATGGCTCTGCAGATCTTTGCTTTTCTTTTAACCTATGTCGCCTCACCTTGAGGTTGGCAAATCTGTCTATCACATTTTGGTGGTCAAGTCTCTCAACTGACATCACAGCCAGGTGCTGGAGTCTGCTTTGACTCATGGTCCTTCTCAGCCAGGTATGGAGCTGACTTAAGACACTAAAAGACCTTTCACTGCTACAGCTGCTAACTGGGTTTGTTAGGGCAACCTGAATAACAGTTTTCAGTGTGGGAAAGATCCGATTATCCAGAAGATTGTATAATGTTAACATATCTGGAATGGCACCAGCCTCACTCTTGAGCTTCAAAAAGGCAACCGTGACTTCCTCTGACTGAAGCTCAATATGGTAATGCAGTGCCAGGGCTGACAACCCAGTTTGTTTTGCAGATTCTCTATAGCAGCTTATAGGGAGAACACAACTTCCAGATTCTATGAGTAAAATTAGTTTGTTTGTTTTTTTCTTTGCCAGTTTAACAGTTTGTGTTTTGCCTGTTAGTATTCCCTGTCTGTTTTCTTACCTGGTTCTGGTCCTGACCTTGTACTTTCTCCTCGTGTTCTCCTCTTTCCTCTCTCCCTCTTTGGACTGACAATCATACACAAATAGATTTT
>NW_024582571.1:424293-432756 GCF_018398535.1 Haplochromis burtoni
ATAAATAAAATCTTTGATCTTTTTATCTTTAAAGAATTGAACAAAACTTTCCTGATCGAAGGAAAAGGTCGAAGATCAAGAAAGCATATACACATGAGGACATCTGTGACTGTATTCTTATTAAGCCAACAGATCCAGGCACTGAGGTCAGTGCATGGCTGAGTCTGTACTTGTGAAGATGGAGTCGACGTGAGTCTGATTACAACCATTTCATAACCAAATAAGTAACAAAGTCAGACTGCAGAGATAATGTATTTGCTTAAACAATGCTTACTGGGTCCTGATCACTGTACTCCTGGAGACACTCGAAGCTTTAGGGATAGTTTTAAACTTCTGTCTGATCTAAACCTATCGAAACCTCCTCAGCCTCATGTTTTTGTTCTTACAGGCTTCTTACCCGAAGCTAAATTTATTGTGCAGAAAAAAGATTCAGCAATCCAGAGCTGAAAACAAGACAGGACAGCGATGCAGGTTCAAAACAAAGACATTAAAACAAGTATCATCAAAGCCTCAAAAATAGCATCAGAGTCATGACAGAGTGCTTACACACACACACACACGCACGCGCGCACACACACATTCACTCACAGCTTAAAGTGGCCTGCATGAGTGAAGTGCAATCTCTTATGTGAGCTTTGTTTGGTAGTGCAGTAGCTGCAGGTGTCTAAAGAATTTCTCTGACCTTTTGTCTTCTGCCTGAAGGCTGACAGCCATAGTGAGGGAGGAGGAATTCATGTCCAATCAGTTCACTCAGGTTGGCTCACTAAATAAAAACATCAAACAGGACGTGCCGGACCACAGTGTAATCAAAGAAAGTCAGTTGGTTTTTGCCTAGATTTCTAACAACATGTTTTGACTTGATCTTTATGGGTGTAGACTGAAGGGTGCATGGACAGATGCTGCGGGATTTAAGCTCAGCTTTCTTCATGAGAGAACTGCTGTTAGATATTGTGTACAACCCGAGCCCTGTGAGACAGCCTCTGTCTGACTGGGTGAAGCCTCACTATGCTTCCAGCCTTGAAGCTACAGCTAATGTCCCAGTCCTTTCACTGACCACATGAAGCCATCTGAAATGTCTGACAGATAACAGCAGGATCTCCCTACTGACTTGCTGACATGCTGACATGCATACAGCTCGTGTGGATATAACTGCTGACTCGTTAACGTGGACAGTGGCTCCTGCGGGACCCAGCAATGTTGTGATTGCTGTGTGTTGTCCAACTGCGTGGGGGGCTGACGTGCCATTTTCCAAAGAGATGTGAGCTGGGCAGCTGCCTTTTCAGGAGGAACACTGCCAGGGACCCATTAAACACTGCTGCGCACTCGCCTCGCTGCACTCAAACACAATGCACGAAATAGTTAAATGGAAAAGGTCAGCTCTTTAAAAGCCCTAACTGATGATATGATGTTTTCTGATCTATTTTCTGTGGAGGAACATCCAGACTGTACTGTCAGTGGGCTCCAGGTGGATCGAAAATCAAACTAATGAAGTGGAGTAAATGCTAAAGCTGAGGCCAGAGCCTCCAAAGGGTTGGGGATTAATGTGAGCGTGTACTTCCTGGAAAAAAGATTGGAAGCAAAGCAGATACTTGTTCTTTCCTTTCTAACCAGACCAGACCAAAAGCAAAAGTGTCAGTCTTCACTCAACCAGAAGAAATCATCACGATTAACTGCTGCAGAAACCGATGGAGTCTGACTAGAGACCACTGGAGTCAAAGGATGTCTGCTTTTTCCATCATGGTGTAACCCAAACACACCAGAAGAATGATATACCATTCACAGACTCACATGTCTGTCTGCCTGTCTGTGACCCTTCCTGATATTTGTCACATTTAAATGTTTCAGATTATGAAATACATTTTATCATTAGATAAAGAAACCCTGAGTAAATGCAAAATGCAGTTTTTAAATGATGATTAAAAAGAAGATTAAACATGGTGGTATAATGGTCTGCGACTGCTTCACTGTGTAACAACCTGGACGACTTGAATTCTGCTCTCTGACAGGAGATGCTGAAGGAGGACATCCGGCCATCAGTTCATGCCCTGAAGCTAAAGAGCACTCAAGGTTTGCTGCAGGACAATGATCAGAAGCAAGGTTGTGTTTCCACATTGCTACCATCAGTTTCACTTTGTTATCCAGTTACATACATTTCTATATAATACTGCTGATACAAGATATTACTTTGGTAAGTAAGTGATATTACCTTCTTATTTCCATTTTATGACCCTGTATTATTGAGATGTAACAGAAAGTGCTAGCACTGGCGGAGTAAGTGAATGCATCGTGTACTTCCTCTCCTGATGTTTCAATGACACATAGCACTGTGCTCATGCTAGCATCATGTGTTCATGAAGGAAAGCATTCCTTTGATTTGTGTAAACTGCACATTCGGTCAGCTGTAGCTCTGTGAAATGCTTTTATTAAACTAGTTTTTATGTGTTTCTCTGTTGTTCCTCTGTTTAATTCACACCTTCCTTTTGTTAATCCATGCAGCGACACGCTGACCTGACCACGCCAATACAGACCATGTTAAATAGAAAGACAGTTTGTCCACCAGTGCTCGACTTCATGTTTCCTACATCTTTTATTCATGCAGCAGAGCGGAGTCTGTTTGTTGCTGATGTCCTGCCATGCTCCTCCTGTGTCACTACATGTGGATCAACATCTGGGTTTTTCTGCTGCAGCATCACGAGTGATGCTCCTAAAAATCCAGCACGTTTTCTGTCTGCAGCTGTAAATGATTCGAAACGCTGACATATTTTCAATCTCTCAGTAATTTTCAAAGCACAGATTGAGAATATTTTCATGATGTTCTCCTTAAGCTGCAGGCTGTACCTTGAAAAGCATCTCTAAATTCAGTCAGTAACGCCTCATAGAACGTGGAACCAAACTTATTCCCTTATTCTCCCAGGTCAGCAGACACATTCAGGTCCAATATCTGCTAATATCTACCAATAACTGGCATGAGGCTGATGCCACAGGGAAAATGATTTTTGCTGTGGGGATCCAAATTCTTGGTTTTTTTGACACCACCACAGAGAATACAATGGCCACTGCCTTTTCCCGCCCTTCCTCCTGTGGGGTTGTTTGCAGTTATCTGAAGACACCAATCAGCTGTCAGACCTGGCAGGACGTCTCTCCTTCATCCTCTCAGTCTCCTCAGACATCAGCGTGTCACTCGTCTCGCTGACATCTTGAGTGCTTGTGCTCACTGATAATGCTTATTCATGTCAGTGATGAAAGCCCAGTTTAGACACTGATGTGGTCAGCTGATGTTTTCTATAATTACACTGACAGCACGTCTCACGGCTCCCTGGAGCCACAGAGATGTTAAATAACGGTTCATATTTACATCCATGCCCTGATCTAGAGTGTGCAGCGTCTCTGCAGTATCAACAGGGAACATAGTAATATAACAACACATTTATAAAATGTGAAACTGTTTCAGTGAGGACAAACCAGAACAGATTATTCTTACCCAGTGTGTTATTTAGCTGTTATACCCACTGAAATGTAACTGCTGTAAGTACTTGTGAATCCAAGAATATTTATGTCACGGCGAGTGAGAGGAGCCGTGTGGAGGAAATGAAGGAGGATCCAAACGCAGGCAGTAATGGAGAAGTGAGGGTGGTTTATTGAGCACAAAATAAGGACAAACAGCAAATGGAGCTCGAACTAAACTATACTGGGAAACAACTAAACTATAGCGCAGAAACCAGAACATGAACATGAAGCAGGGCGAGCAGAGGCAGACGATGGTAGACAGCAGGGTGAACACACGAGCGAGACACGGTGGTTACACAGACGGACCAGCAACTACAATGACGGAGGACACGACTTAAATACACACAGAGAAACACGGGAATTACATACAGGTGGTGGACACAGCTGGGAACAATCAGTAAGACAAGACAGAGGTAAAACTGAACACACTCACATGAGACGCAGACCTTCACAATAAAACATCACACGCAGGCTCGACATCGAGAGACAGACAGGAAATGACATATGAAACTAAACCCACATCTTAAACCCAGATAAACAGAAACATGGAACTCTAATAATAGACATCATAATCATCATCAACATCATTAACACAACAAGAAAACAATCCCTGATGCAAAATTACACCAAAACATAATAAACTCAAAATACTGGGTCCCACGGACCCAGAACCGTGACAGTATCCCCCCTCTAAGGGCTGGCTCCCGACAGCCCCAAACAAAAAAGCACAAGGCACCAGGCCAGGGTGGGTGGAGGGGGTCCAGGATGGAGGGACAGAAACCAAGCAAAAAACAAGGAGCAAGAGTCCACGAAAAGTTCAGGGGACCGACCGTGCACACGGCAACGGCGGCAACGGGCAAACAGTTCTGGGGGCCGACCGTGCATACGGCAACGGCGGCCACTGAGCAGGTCTGGAGGTCGTCCGCGATGCCAGCGGCAGCGACAAACCCTTTCCGGAGGCCGTCCCCGAAGGCCATGATGCCAACTTAGAGGCCTGGAAAACGGCCGGCAGAGGCGAGGCGGAACGGGTCGAGCTGGCTCTGACGGCGGTGTGGCAACCGCAGGACCAGACGAGGCCGGACTAGGGGTGGATGAAGACACCGAGGCCGGACCAGGCGTGGATGAAGGGACGGCTGCGGAACCCGACGGCAGCGGGACGGCAGCAGGTGATGATGTAAAAGTCGCGGGGGACGATTCAGCAGGTGACGGCTGAACCAATTTCCCCGGACCATCAGCAGGTGTGAGGATGTGCTGGCTGGGTCCTCCAGGACTCTCAGCTAACGAGGCGTGGTGCTGGGTGGGCTCCTCGGACCCTCCAGCAGACGTGGCTTGAGGCTGGACGGGCTCCTTGGGCCCTCCAGCAGACGTGGCTTGAGGCTGGATGGGCTCCTCGGGCCCTCCAGCTGAGATTGACGGCTGAATGGGTCCCTCTGATTCTCCCACAGAGGACGGGGGCAGAGGGGCGGACTCACTGGAGCTCTCAGCAGGGGATGACGGCTGAGACTGCTCAGCAAAGTCCTCCAATGAAGCTGCTGGTGCTGGCATCTCGACCTCTAGGGGTCCAGAGCTGGCCGGTGACTGGCACCCAGCCTCTGGGGAGGCCCTAGAGGGAGCAACTGTCTCTGAGATGGCCAGCTTAAATGAACCAGCAAAAGTTTGTGTGGAGTGTGTTCCCTGCTTGTAATGAGGCTGTGAGGATAATGGCTGGGTAAATGAGTGGGCAGACAGCTGAACCGGTGGCAACAGAGCTATAGGCAGCGAAGCGGTTACAGACTGACCTGCCAGTAGTGGGGATGGTTGAGGTGGAGGTGTAATGAATTGTGGAGTGTCTGACTGAACTGAGGGCAGCTGAGCTGCTGACTGAACTGATAGCTGCACTGCAGACCCAACGTTAACCACTGTCGGCCGATTTGACACCCTGAAGTCCAGCTGCGGGGCGCTGCGCCGGTGACGCGAACGTCGCTTCCTCCCTGCCGACTGCTCCGGCGGGCCGGGCAAAACCTCCAGCGGGCCGGGCAAAACCTTCACCGGTGGGCTGGGTTGGGAAGCGGTAGCGGCTGGAGGGTGAAGGTGGAGTTCGTGGAGAACGTATTTCCACCAGAGCACTTGCACAGGTGGTCATATAATTGTTGGAGCTTTTTCTGTTTTCTCTCTGTTATTGCAGGGTTTGTACCTTACAATATAAAGCACTTTGAGGCAACTGTTGTGATTTGGTGCTGTATAAATAAATCTGAATTGAATTCATGCTTGTTACCACAGTGAGATACTTTCGCCTCAAGTTTAAAGTAAGAAATAAGACACCAGCATGAACAAAGCTTAATTTCCTGAAATTGTCTAATGAGCTGCTCTGAGAGTATCTCAACAGCTGAAGACAGACGGTGATGAGGAAGAGGAGCTATCATGGAAGTCCAAGTCTCTGCATGGGATGTACCATCTTCAGAACTTTAATAGTCTCAGTGCAGCCTAGGATACGGTCATAACTTTTAACTGCTTAATTTTCAGATTTTCCCATTTTTTTTAATAATTAATGTTTATGTACTGAAGGCAATACAAAAAAATACTCTGAAAAAATATAGATATATGAAACATTCCTACTGAAATAGATCAGTTTCAAAGACGTGCTTAAAATGACAGACCATGTCTTTGTATTTTAGCATATATTTTATTTTTTGTGACTATTTCCTATTTTTCCATGAAAGCAAGCTGACAGTTCATGTGAGCCACAGAAACATTAACGAACGTAATAACTGTGCCCAGTTCTTATAGTCAAAAACTGTATTTTCTAATAATACTGTGACATAGAAAATAGAAAAAAGATAGAAGTGATGAGGCTGATTATCTCTAACAAATTAAGATGAGTCTGTAACCATAACTATACAAAAGCATAGAGAAAGAGCATTCATGTTCCATATGCTGATTTCATTTTTATCTCAGCACTGCAGGCTGAAATGAATCCATCTTTAATAGCTGCTAAATACTTTCTAAATGTATGTAAATATCAGAGGTCAGATGTATTTTTATATGTATCTGTTGGCGCTCTCACAGATCTGTTTAATGTTGTCGTGTGGTTAAACATGGACTTCAGGGTTTTCCCAGCCTCTACATTCGCTCCATCAGCAGCAGCTCTGCCGTTATCTCCCCCTCCCCCCATCTGTCAGTTCGCCTCCCCCTATCCTCGCAGGCTCTCCCATGACGTGATTCTAATAATAGCTCCCTGAAGTCGGGCCCGGCAGCCCCCCTCTGGGGGGGGGGGGGGGGGGGGCTTGTTGGTCTTGAAGGGCACAGCATGAATTGGCTGCGCTCTTCTCCATGCGAGCTGTGGGCCTTATAAATAGCACTGGGAAAGAAGAGGCTCTGCATTGGCGTTATATAAGCATCTTGCATGTTTATGAATGGGGGGGGGGGGGTGGGCCATTGGATAAGTAATGCTGCAGCTGCTGCTGTTTCACACACTCACCACTCTCTCATCCCTGTGTGAACAAATTCTGCACGGTTACTGGATATACTACTATGAAGATATTCAGTTTTTTGAGATGCAGGCACCTCCTTTAACCTACAGTGTGCCTGATCCTGACACAGAAGTGGCTGTGACTTTAATGTGTTGCCTGAAAAGGTCACAAGGAGTCCAGTTTGGACATCCTGTTTAATTCAGAATATATAAACCACACACAGGCACAGGTCCAGCACACACATCGTTCAGATATCTGGGTTTCCATCCAAGTGTAATAATTTTTAAAGAAAAAGTCTTTGTAATGTGCAGGCGGAGGAAGAGTCAGACACAGGAACTTGAGGAAGAGAGAAGAAGACCAAAACCAGGAGGTGATTAAAGAAGAAGATACAGGGCAGGATGTAGAAACCATCAGACTACAGACAGGGACATGAGAAACACAAGGATGAGCTCAAAACAAAAACAGAAAGTAAAGAGGACATGAAATTATTGATGTTAATGTCCACCTCCTCCCCCTTTTTCTTTATTTACTGGGCACCAAAGTAGATCATCTGCCTCCTATTCCAGCATCCTCCTCTGTCACACCAGCCCTCTGCATGTCCTTCTCTACATCCATGAACCTCCTCTGAGGCTTTCCTCTTTTCTTCCTGCATGACAGCTCCATCTTCATCATCATCTCTCCCTTCTCTGACAACATGCAAACCATCTCAGTCTCTCTGACTCTGAGCTGTCCCTCTGATGGACTCCTGTACATGCTACCCACTCTCAATGAACATCTGAACATCTTCAGCTCAGCCTCCTCAAAACATCCATCATATGTGTCTATATCTTCTTTTAGCTCCATCCACAGCCAGTGTAGGGACTAACGCATCATTAAGTAACGTATTACAGTAACTACGTTTTTAGTTTGGTAACGAGCACGGTAACTAGTTATTATGCCAAAATCAGGAACACGTTTATCGTTACTGGGATTTAGATAGGGTCATTATTCGTTACTTCGTGTGGTGGCTATCGCGGAGCTTCCACAGATTCAGTAACATTAGCAAGTGGTGGAGGCCAGCAGGTGGATGAGGGAAAGGGGAGGCGGGAGGAGAAACCTGAGGCAGCTGCCGGTCCGAGTGTCAGGTGAACTGAACTTCAGGTAAGAAGTTATGACCTGCAGTCTCTCTGGGTCAGATATAAACCAAGTTTGGGTGGAGTTTATTTTCGTTGTGCTGACTTTTTCATACTGGTACTAGCTAGCATGATGGAGTTTCTATACAGCTGGATGGGTGCTATGATGTTACTGATGTTGAACTTAATTTTGTTCATAAGGTCAGTTATTAGAGTTGCCAACTGTCCCCTAAAAAATGGAATCGTCTCGTATTTAGAGTTAATATTACACGCTTCGTATTGAGGTGAAAAGAAACAGTTTGTCCCGGACTTCAGCTACAATGAAAAAGACACAAAGCTGGAGTTATTCTGTGTCTTTGCTGCACAGCTGCCTCTTCTTCTCTCATTCTCTCCCC
>NW_024582571.1:434453-442271 GCF_018398535.1 Haplochromis burtoni
GAACATTATTGCTAAGGATTGTTTTATTGCATTGGAGTCACACTGGGTTAAATATGTACACTTGGGTTTTAAGGGGTATTTATTATTTTCTTCTTTTTTTTGGGTTGTATGGAAGCCCCAAACGCAATTTCATTGTTCTTGACAATGACAATAAATAAATACTACTACTACTCAAGGTTGGGAAAGTATAGCCACAACACCTCACTCTTGGAGCACTTTTTTGCCACATGTATCCAAACCACGTCTCAGCTGTTTGTGGAGGTAAAATACGTCCGCACAATTACGCTCAGCCATTGTTGTGAGTGCGCGCGCCAAGGGGCTGCGAGACATTTATACAGCCGTATTTCGCACATGACTATGAAAGGCGGAAGAGGAAGTAGTTCCTTTGAATGTAGACAATCCGAATGTTATAGTTTCTTTCCACTACGTTGCTGTTAATGATAAACTACAAATTAACCCTAAATTACTAAAAAATATCGATATTTTAATGTGAGAATCGATTCTACAACATAAATGACTGGTATCAGAGGAATCGATATTTCAGGATCAATCCGCACATCACTAATACTAATCATCCACAACTATTTTCAGTTGCAGATGATAAAGGATTCAGAAAGTTTATTCATGCAGGCCCATATGACAGAGAAGGTGAATGTTCTTTTTGTTTTCATATTTTAATGTATATTTAATTATATTGTGTTGTTTCACTTTAAATTTGTAAAAGGAAAAAGCTGAAAATTTAAATAGTTAAAAGTTGAAATGTTGGTTTTTGTATTATATGATTTATTTATTACATTTTATGTGGAGTGAATAAATAAAAGTATATTTACGGTGGCCCCTAGAGACAAAGCACGTACAAACTCCAAAACACGGAAAAACTCGAAAAAACGTAAAAACTCCATAGCACGTACAAACTCCAAAACACGGAAAAACTCAGAAGCACGTAAAAACTAAAAACACGTTCAAAAGACAACAGAAGTGCTCCAGGATGCTCGGGCGCAGTGTTGAACTTTTGTTACCTAGAGGCTACACAAGCCAGGAAGTACCAACGACCAGATTTGGTGTGTGGTAGTAACAGGTAAATGAACATTTGTTTTAAATTGTCTGAATGAGTGCTTGTGTATAAATACACAAACAATACACATATGCTTTCAATTGTGTAATTTAACTGATCTAGGTAGCTCTGTTTTGGAAGTTCAGTTATGTGTTTTGGAGTTTGTACGTGTTTTGTCTCTAGGGGCCACCACATATATTTATATATAAACATATATAAATAAAACCACTTTTTTGTTTACCATTAGTAATTCCTTTTGTGCATAATTTTATATTATTGTTAATAATAAATTATTTAAAGCAACAAAACAACCTGAAGAGCCGGTTGGGAGCCAAAAGAGCCGGCTCTTTTTAGTGAGCCGAACCGAAAGAGCCGGTTCTCTAAAAAGAGCCGGAAATCCCATCACTAGTTCCCACCTGTGCGTCCAAACTGCAAATGAACCGCGCATGAGCGAAGCCGCTGCTCCCACACTGACTGTAACGCAGTCAATTCTTCTTTTACTGTTATGTTGTTTTGTGAATCACAAGGTTTAAAAACACACACACACACAAAGTAACTCCACCAGAGTGCCTATTTCGGGTCACTTTTGCCGGTCCAACACAGATGAAGGAGTAGGGATGGAATTGTGACATAAAAAAACAAAACAAATAAAAACCAATAATCACTAAAAGAAATTTAATTTGTAGTTCTAAATCACTTCTAAATGCATTTAGGGCATTTTTTTACTCACTTTATGTCTCTTCTTTTTTTCTCTCACCTACAACGTGGAAAAATTAGGCAATGGTGTCTTTTAGCAACTTCTAGAGACTTTTAGGAAAGCCAATAGCGATTTTCCTAACCGAGGAGTTGGCAACACTGGCCAGGGGCTGCAACACTAGGTCCCCTAACTTTCAGAAGCTGTTGAAAGGATAAAGTTGTGGTATGTCAGTTGTTAGAAATACTATTATTAATTTAGGATTAGTGTAACACAAAGTCAGGGCTGACCTGGGACCATGTCTGTGAGTCACAGTGCGCAGCATGCGCTGCTAATGCTAACTGCTAACTAAAAGCCAAAAATCCAGAATTTGTTGCGCTGGCTGCTGGGCTCTGTGGGTTTTTGCAGCAGCTCTACCTGTACTAGATGCACCTGCTCCTTGTCGTTTCTATCTCTGACTTCATGTCCTCTACAAGAGTTTTTTTTTTTTTATCTTCAAATGTTCAAGAAAAACATGTATCACTAATTCATAACGAAGAAAGCTTTGTAACTATCCCCACTGGTGAAGACTGTGTCATTTCCACAATACTGCCTTCACAAACAATTGGCTCCTGGGAAGCCGTGCAGGCCCTGAGATGTCGATTTGAATGTGCCAGTCCTCATAGAGTAGGAAAGAAGTAACTTAGCAGGAATATTGGAAAATCAATATTCCCAGCTGGAAAAGCTAACCAAAGGTAAAATTCACTCAAAATTACTTGTTGCGCTACTAAGGCAAAGTGGCACAAACTTTAGAAAAACAAGAAAGAACACCCGGCAGAAACACAAAATTATAAACACACACAAAGAGGTGCTTCTGTAAAGTTATTAGAAGTTCAAAAACTTTTTCAAATACTGACTTCAGCTTCTTCAGCTATTTTCAGCTTTATGTTTTCAGCTGTATCTATGGCAGTCAAACAGCCTGGATTTGCTCAATTTGAATCCACCAATCAGAGCTGCTGCTTCTGTCTGCTTCATCAGGCTGTGTAGTTGTTCCTGTCAATGCAGCTGCATCCCTTGCTCAGTCAGTGCTCACACAGAAAGAGACACAGGCTGTCTGCAAAGTGTTTCTGACATGGAGCGTTAACATAACATGTTAGGAAAAATTTTGTGACTTAAGACAAACGTAATAACTTAGCAGAAATACTATTATTTGACAGAAATACTATGATTTGGTTGAAATACTATGATTTAGCAGAAATACGGTATTTAGCACAAATCCTTTAAAGTAGCAGAAATACTATGATTTGGTTGAAATACTATGATTTAGCAGAAATACGGTATTTAGCACAAATCCTTTAAAGTAGCAGAAATACTATGATTTAGCAGAAACACTATAATTAAGCAGAAATACTATATTTAGCACAAATCCTACAAAGTAACAGAAATAGTATAATTTAGCAGAAATACGGTATTTAGCACAAAAATTAAAAAATAGCAGAAATTCTATGATTTAGCAGAAATGCTATATTTAGCAAAAATCCTATAAAGTAGCTGAAATGCTATGATTTGGCAGAAACTATAATTACGCAGAAGTAGTATGATTTAGCAGAAATACGGTATTAAGCACAAAAATATGAAAGTAGCAGAAATGCTATGATTTGGTCGAAATACTTTAATTTAGCAGAAATACTGTATTTAGCACAAATCCTATAAAGTAACAGAAACAGTATAATTTAACAGAAACACTATAATTAAGCAGAAATAGTATGATTTAGCAGAAATACGGTATTTAGCACAAAAATTTAAAAGTAGCAGAAATGCTATGATTTAGCAGAAATACAGTATTTTGCACAGACATTAAAAAGTAGCAGAAATACTATGATTTAGAAGAAATATTATTATTTGGTAGAAATACTTTAATTTAGTAGAAATACTATCAAGTAACAGAAATAGTGTAATTAAGCAGAAATAGTATGATTTGGCAGAAATACGGTATTTAGCACAGAAATTTAAAAGTAGCAGAAATTCCATGATTTAGCAGAAATACTGTATTAAGTAGAAATACTATATTTAGCACAAATCCTATAAAGTGTAACAGAAAGAGAATAATTTAACAAAAACACTATAATTAAGCAGAAATAGTATGTTTCAGCAGAAATACGGTATTTAGCACAAAAATATAAAAGTAGCAGAAATGCTATGATTTAGCAGGAATACTATGATTTTGTAGAAATACTTTAATTTAGCAGAAATACTATATTTAGCACAAATCCTATTAAGGAAACAGAATAAGAATAATTTAACAAAAACACTATAATTAAGCAGAAATAGTATGTTTCAGCAGAAATACGGTATTTAGCACAAAAATTTTAAAGTAGCAGAAATGCTATGATTTAGCAGGAATACTATTATTCAGCAGAAATACAGTATTTTACACAGGCATTAAAAAGTAGCAGAAATACTATGATTTGGTAGAAATACTTTAATTTAGTAGAAATCCTATATTTAGCACAAATCCTATAAAGTAACAGAAATAGAATAATTTAACAAAAACCACTATAATTAAGCAGAAATAGTATGTTTTAGCAGAAATACGGTATTTAGCACAAAAATTTAAAAGTAGCAAAAATACTATGATTTTGTAGAAATACTGTATTCATCACAAATCCTATAAAGTAACAGAAATAGAATAATTTAACAAAAAGACTATAATTAAGCAGAAATAGTATGATTTAGCAGAAATACGGTATTTAGCACAGACCGTGGGGATGAAGGGGAATGAGGACCCAGGTGCGGAGCTTTGTGTGCAAACAGTGCGTTTATTTACAGTGACGAAACTGATACACAACAATACATTCCTGTGTGTTCCCAACTCGTTAGCAACCTCAATTACACTGGTAAGCTCACACTCACAAACAGACCAGCTCGAGAACTGACAGGAAGTCCCACGCAATGATCCTGCGTTGGTGGGAGCTCAATCGGTTTCTTAAATAGCTCCCCGACGAGCCTGATCAGCAGCAGGTGTGTGTGGGGCTTCAGGCGTGGCCAATCCTCTAGTGGGACCACACCCATCAGGCCTGCAGGTGCTTGACATCCACACACATATACGCACACATACAGACACCCTGTCTACACACACAATAAGTGGAACACCAAACAGAAGCATAGAATAACAAATACATAACACAATATAGTTCATAACTGCTTGGGGACCCTGGGTCGCTCCAACTCAGGACCCTGACAGACTGGTGTGTTTTCATGCCGGAGTTGTGTGTTTTCTTGCCTGACTTGTGTGTTTTCTTGACCGAGTTGTGTGTTAAATTCAACGAGGTCTGCGGTTTGTCTAATAACACCACGTAGAACTTCAAATTTCGTACGCTCCAGTGGGTCTGACTGATCTCTGCTTCCAGATGGATTATTCAATGTTCCCTGTGACATCTCTTTAAAGGTTTAAAGCTTGAACAAATGTCAAAAAAGTTAAATACGTTCTCTGAAGTATTTAAATGCAAAAGTTAGCTTTGTCCAAACTGTTAAAGGAGCTCCTCTATTTATCCCTAACCCTTAGTGGGTGTGGCAGAGAATGGGATGTCGAGCGTGACGTCACGATGATCCTTTGAGAAGATAAAATGAGCGCTGTGGATCATTCTGCGCATGCTCAGATCAATGAACAGGAGTCGTGTGTTTTCTCGACTGCGTTGTGTGACATTGTGACTGAATTCTATGCACATTTCACTGAGTTGTGCGTTTTCATGCCTGAGTTCATCTCTCGTACGCTGCAGTGGGTCTGACTGATCTCTGCTTCCAGATGGATTATTCAATGTTCCCTGTGACATTTCTTTAAAGGTTTAAAGCTCAAAAGTGTCAAAAAGTTAAATCTCTGAATGATTTAAATGCAAAGGTTAGCTTTGTCTAAAACAACTGGCTCTTTCTGATGTAAACTGTTAAACGAGCTCCTGTATTTAAGGTCTTGGTGGGTGTGGCAGAGAACGTGATGTCGCCGTGACGTCACGATGATCGTTTGAGAAGATCAAAGGAGCGCTGTGGATCATTCTGCGCTTGCTCAGATCAATGAACAGGAGAATTATTTGTAAATACTTTGCTATCTAACAAAGGTGCTTTTAGCAATTCATCGTTATCAACCCTTAAACTCGTGAACTGGCTCTCTAGCTTTTCGATTGCTACTGTTGTCTATCACATATGTATTATTTGGAACCCAGCTTACCTGTAAAAACAGACAAACGAGTAACAGGAACTACTCGGTGCACCAGCTCGGCACCACTCTTCTGCTAGCGAGGTGTCGGCTACTGATGCGTAAGACACGGGCCCCTCTGCTGGCGGAACTTATATTACAGACATTAACAGTAGTTTTCCCCAAAAGTAATTGACTTGAAGCGTAAAAATAAAATGGGAGGCTGCAATTTTCATGTACTCATCTATATCATAGTGCACGGGTCGGCAACCTGCGGCTCTTTAGTCCTTATAGTGCGGCTCCACGTGTTTTGGGAAAATAAATTAGAATTATTTAGCTGAAGTGTATTTTATTTATGTTAGTTCTTTTTTAACTTGTAGCTCTAAATTGGAAGATTATTTTGATATTGAAATATAAAAATAAAATTATATTCTATTATTTTTTTAATCGCTCAAAATAAGCGTCACACTGGCGGAAGCCAGTATACCTGCCGAAACGCCGTACATTTATCAAGACTTTCAACCCCAGGTAGGCTAATGTGGATCTTCGGATCCACATTATGTCAGCTAATCAGCTACTGTGATTTAGCAGAAATATTATTTGGTAGAAATTACCATAATTACATAAAAACAGTAAAAGATATGAAAAAGCTGAATCATACATGAATAGCCCAATAATTTGAGAACATTTTAAAGTTTGAATGGAGTTTTTACGTGAAAGTATGACAAAGTAGTTAAGTTTCAAAAACCAGCAAGTGTCCCATTCATTTAAATGGGACAAAATTGCATAAAAAGCTTAATATTTTAAGAAATATAATAGTCATAACTACCAGAAGTCATAGCACCCATCTCCAGAAATAGCGGAATATTGTGAAATTTGAATGGTGAAAATCGCACAAAAAATTTTAGTAGTTCAAGTCCAAAAAACGTACAGAAGCAACTTGAATAATACAAATAAAGTAGAAAGAGAAACAGGAACTCAATAGTGCCTACAGCATCCACACTATAATCCATAATTATGTGGATATGCATATCCACAGACACAGATCAGATAGGATAAGATGAGCGTCATATCTGAGACAATAACTAGGGCTGACACCTCCATCATTTTTATTGCGCAACAACACGGCAGCAGAGGATGATTTGATATTTTCTTGGGAATAAATCACGACTGGAAATAACAGGACTCAGATCAACACGCGAACTGATCTGTGCCACAGCAAATCTCATGCAGTGCTAATTTAAAAACTCTGACATATTTGGACAATCTATAATCTACCACAAAAACATACAATTGTTCATTGAAGTAAACACACAGAGCAGTAGTGGATTTTCTTTTTTTGATTTGCTGCTAACTGCTAGGATTTTATTTGTAGTTTTTGTAGTAGGAAGCACTAAAAAAACTACAAATAAAAAAGTGCAGTTAACAAATGTAGTGCTCTCCACTATGTAAAACCCTCACCTGAATTTTTAGGTTTTTCAGTTCAAGCCAATTAAATGAATTCCAAAAATTTAACCCCAACAATCAAATGATCCCCTATGAGCAGGAAAAACTCCCTTTTCCTTCAACGCCAGGATGAAGGTGGACTGTGGCCCGGAAACATTTCTGTTTTTAAAGGGTAACTGTATGGGCAGAAATCTGTGCCATCAGAAACTGAATTTGAATAAGTTCAATTTGAATTTGAATTGCTCAGATTGAATCTGAATTGTAACTTGAATAAATGCTTTTGAAAACTGAATTTGAATTAGTCTAATTTGAAATTGAATTTATGGTTTGAAAATGATCATCGCTAAATTGAAATTGAATTTATATTTTGAAAATGAATTGATTTGCTTTGAAACTGCATTTTATCCTTTAAAAATTCAGCTCTCGAATAATTTCAGTTTCACTTCTCACCATTCA